>NW_027440482.1:0-95543 GCF_031893055.1 Leptodactylus fuscus | reverse complement strand
TTCTCGGATTTTCGATTGGGCGCATATTACCGGAGCAGACAGTACCGGCGCGCACCTACCCGCCACGCCGGGGCCTTTGGGGCTACAGGGTTGATCTACCCCTCGTTGGAAAGGTCGCGATCTCTACTTTTCAAGGAAACCGGAATCGGGTCAATCGGATGTAAGGAGGCGGAGCTATGTGTCCCGGAAGAGAGGCAACTTTAAAGCGCAAATGGCTATCAAATGGGGTGAAATAGGCCCACTTTGGGAGGCCGCAGCTCCTCCAAATCAGGTCCGAGAAGCACAATTCTGGTATATTTTGAAAGGGCGGATCTCTGGCTTTAAAACGCTTCTCTCGAATTTTCGATTGGGCCCATATTACCGGAGCAGATAGTACCGGCGCGCACCTACCCGCCACGCCGGGGCCTTTGGGGCTACAGTGTTGATCGACCCCTCGTTGGAAAGGTCTCGATCTCTATTTTTCAAGGAAACTGGAATCGGGTCGATCAGATGTAAGGAGGCGGAGCTACGTCTCCCTGGAAGAGAGGCAACTTTAAAGCGCAAATGGCTATCAAATGAGGTGAAATAGGCCCACTTTGGGAGGCCGCAGCTCCTCCAAATCAGGTCCGAGAAGCACAATTCTGGTATATTTTGAAAGGGCAGATCTCTGGCTTTAAAACGCTTCTCTCGGATTTTCGATTGGGCGCATATTACCGGAGCAGACAGTACCGGCGCGCACCTACCCGCCACGCCGGGGCCTTTGGGGCTACAGGGTTGTTTGACCCCTCGTTGGAAAGGTCTCGATCTCTACTTTTCAAGGAAACTGGAATCGGGTCGATCGGATGTAAGGAGGCGGAGCTACGTCTCCCGGAAGAGAGGCAACTTTAAAGCGCAAATGGCTATCAAATGGGGTGAAATAGGCCCACTTTGGGAGGCCGCAGCTCCTCCAAATCAGGTCCGAGAAGCACAATTCTGGTATATTTTGAAAGGGCGGATCTCTGGCTTTAAAACGCTTCTCTCGGATTTTCGATTGGGCGCATATTAAAGGAGCAGACAGTACCGGCGCGCACCTACCCGCCACGCCGGGGCCTTTGGGGCTACTGGGTTGATCGACCCGTCGTTGGAAAGGTCTCGATCTCTACTTTTCAATGAAACCGGAATCAGGTCGATCGGATGTAAGGAGGCGGAGCTACGTCTCCCGGAAGAGAGGCAACTTTAAAGCGCAAATGGCTATCAAATGGGGTGAAATAGGCCCACTTTGGGAGGCCGCAGCTCCTCCAAATCAGGTCCGAGAAGCACAATTCTGGTATATTTTGAAAGGGCGGATCTCTGGCTTTAAAACGCTTCTCTCGGATTTTCGATTGGGCGCATATTACCGGAGCAGACAGTACCGGCGCGCACCTACCCGCCACGCCGGGGCCTTTGGGGCTACAGGGTTGATCGATCCCTCGTTGGTAAGGTCTCGATCTCTACTTTTCAAGGAAACTGGAATCGGGTCGATCGGATGTAAGGAGGCGGAGCTACGTCTCCCGGAAGAGAGGCAACTTTAAAGCGCAAATGGCTATCAAATGGGTTGAAATAGGCCCAATTTGGGAGGCCGCAGCTCCTCCAAATCAGGTCCGAGAAGCACAATTCTGGTATATTTTGAAAGGGCGGATCTCTGGCTTTAAAACGCTTCTCTCAGATTTTCGATTGGGCGCATATTACCAGAGCAGACAGTACCGGCGCGCACCTACCCGCCACGCCGGGGCCTTTGGGGCTACAGGGTTGATCGACCCCTCGTTGGAAAGGTCTCAATCTCTATTTTTCAAAGAAACTGGAATCGGGTCGATCGGATGTAAGGAGGCGGAGCTACGTTTCCCGGAATAGAGGCAACTTTAAAGCGCAAATGGCGTGAAATAGGCCCACTTTGGGAGGCCGCAGCTCCTCCAAATCAGGTCCGAGAAGCACAATTCTGGTATATTTTGAAAGGGCGGATCTCTGGCTTTAAAACGCTTCTCTCGGATTTTCGATTGGGCGCATATTACCGGAGCATACAGTACCGGCGCGCACACCTACCCGCCACGCCGGGACCTTTGGGGATACAGGGTTGATCGACCCCTCGTTGGAAAGGTCTCGATCTCTATTTTTCAAGGAAACTGGAATCGGGTCGATCGGATGTAAGGAGGCGGAGCTACGTCTCCCGGAAGAGAGGCAACTTTAAAGCGCAAATGGCATGAAATAGGCCCACTTTGGGAGGCCGCAGCTCCTCCAAATCAGGTCCGAGAAGCACAATTCTGGTATATTTTGAAAGGGCGGATCTCTGGCTTTAAAACGCTTCTCTCGGATTTCGATTGGGCGCATATTACCGGAGCAGACAGTACCGGCGCGCACCTACCCGCCACGCCGGGGCCTTTGGGGATACAGGGTTGATCGACCCCTCGTTGGAAAGGTCTCGATCTCTACTTTTCAAGGAAACCGGAATCGGGTCGATAGGTTGTAAGGAGGCGGAGCTACGTCTCCCGGAAGAGAGGCAACTTTAAAGCGCAAATGGCTATCAAATGGGGTGAAATAGGCCCACTTTGGGAGGCCGCAGCTCCTCCAAATCAGGTCCGAGAAGCACAATTCTGGTATATTTTGAAAGGGCGGATCTCTGGCTTTAAAACGCTTCTCTCGGATTTTCGATTGGGCGCATATTACCGGAGCAGACAGTACAGGCGCGCACCTACCCGCCACGCCGGGGCCTTTGGGGCTACAGGGTTGATCGATCCCTCGTTGGTAAGGTCTCGATCTCTACTTTTCAAGGAAACTGGAATCGGGTCGATCGGATGTAAGGAGGCGGAGCTACGTCTCCCGGAAGAGAGGCAACTTTAAAGCGCAAATGGCTATCAAATGGGGTGAAATAGGCCCAATTTGGGAGGCCGCAGCTCCTCCAAATCAGGTCCGAGAAGCACAATTCTGGTATATTTTGAAAGGGCGGATCTCTGGCTTTAAAACGCTTCTCTCAGATTTTCGATTGGGCGCATATTACCAGAGCAGACAGTACCCGGCGCGCACCTACCCGCCACGCCGGGGCCTTTGGGGCTACAGGGTTGATCGACCCCCTCGTTGGAAAGGTCTCGATCTCTATTTTTCAAAGAAACTGGAATCGGGTCGATCGGATGTAAGGAGGCGGAGCTACGTTTCCCGAATAGAGGCAACTTTAATGCGCAAATGGCGTGAAATAGGCCCACTTTGGGAGGCCGCAGCTCCTCCAAATCAGGTCCGAGAAGCACAATTCTGGTATATTTTGAAAGGGCGGATCTCTGGCTTTAAAAACGCTTCTCTCGGATTTTCGATTGGGCGCATATTACCGGAGCAGACAGTACCGGCGCGCACCTACCCGCCACGCCGGGGCCTTTGGGGCTACAGGGTTGATCAACCCGTCGTTGGAAAGGTCTCGATCTCTACTTTTCAAGGAAACTGGAATCGGTTCGATCAGATGTAAGGAGTCGGAGCTACGTCTCCCGGAAGAGAGGCAACTTTAAAGCGCAAATGGCTATCAAATGGGGTGAAATAGGCCCACTTTGGGAGGCCGCAGCTCCTCCAAATCAGGTCCGAGAAGCACAATTCTGGTATATTTTGAAAGGGCGGATCTCTGGCTTTAAAACGCTTCTCTCGGATTTTCGATTGGGCGCATATTACCGGAGCATACAGTACCGGCGCGCACCTACCCGCCACGCCGGGACCTTTGGGGATACAGGGTTGATCGACCCCTCGTTGGAAAGGTCTCGATCTCTATTTTTCAAGGAAACTGGAATCGGGTCGATCGGATGTAAGGAGGCGGAGCTACGTCTCCCGGAAGAGAGGCAACTTTAAAGCGCAAATGGCATGAAATAGGCCCACTTTGGGAGGCCGCAGCTCCTCCAAATCAGGTCCGAGAAGCACAATTCTGGTATATTTTGAAAGGGCGGATCTCTGGCTTTAAAACGCTTCTCTCGGATTTTCGATTGGGCGCATATTACCGGAGCAGACAGTACCGGCGCGCACCTACCCGCCACGCCGGGGCCTTTGGGGATACAGGGTTGATCGACCCCTCGTTGGAAAGGTCTCGATCTCTACTTTTCAAGGAAACCGGAATCGGGTCGATAGGTTGTAAGGAGGCGGAGCTACGTCTCCCGGAAGAGAGGCAACTTTAAAGCGCAAATGGCTATCAAATGGGGTGAAATAGGCCCACTTTGGGAGGCCGCAGCTCCTCCAAATCAGGTCCGAGAAGCACAATTCTGGTATATTTTGAAAGGGCGGATCTCTGGCTTTAAAACGCTTCTCTCGGATTTTCGATTGGGCGCATATTACCGGAGCAGACAGTACAGGCGCGCACCTACCCGCCACGCCGGGGCCTTTGGGGCTACAGGGTTGATCGATCCCTCGTTGGTAAGGTCTCGATCTCTACTTTTCAAGGAAACTGGAATCGGGTCGATCGGATGTAAGGAGGCGGAGCTACGTCTCCCGGAAGAGAGGCAACTTTAAAGCGCAAATGGCTATCAAATGGGGTGAAATAGGCCCAATTTGGGAGGCCGCAGCTCCTCCAAATCAGGTCCGAGAAGCACAATTCTGGTATATTTTGAAAGGGCGGATCTCTGGCTTTAAAACGCTTCTCTCAGATTTTCGATTGGGCGCATATTACCAGAGCAGACAGTACCGGCGCGCACCTACCCGCCACGCCGGGGCCTTTGGGGCTACAGGGTTGATCGACCCCTCGTTGGAAAGGTCTCGATCTCTATTTTTCAAAGAAACTGGAATCGGGTCGATCGGATGTAAGGAGGCGGAGCTACGTTTCCCGGAATAGAGGCAACTTTAATGCGCAAATGGCGTGAAATAGGCCCACTTTGGGAGGCCGCAGCTCCTCCAAATCAGGTCCGAGAAGCACAATTCTGGTATATTTTGAAAGGGCGGATCTCTGGCTTTAAAACGCTTCTCTCGGATTTTCGATTGGGCGCATATTACCGGAGCAGACAGTACCGGCGCGCACCTACCCGCCACGCCGGGGCCTTTGGGGCTACAGGGTTGATCAACCCGTCGTTGGAAAGGTCTCGATCTCTACTTTTCAAGGAAACTGGAATCGGTTCGATCAGATGTAAGGAGTCGGAGCTACGTCTCCTGGAAGAGAGGCAACTTTAAAGCGCAAATGGCTATCAAATGGGGTGAAATAGGCCCACTTTGGGAGGCTGCAGCTCCTCCAAATCAGGTGCGAGAAGCACAATTCTGGTATATTTGAAAGGGCGGATCTCTGGCTTTAAAACGCTTCTCTCGGGATTTTCGATTGGGCGCATATTACCGGAGCATACAGTACCGGCGCGCACCTACCCGCCACGCCGGGACCTTTGGGGATACAGGGTTGATCGACCCCCTCGTTGGAAAGGTCTCGATCTCTATTTTTCAAGGAAACTGGAATCGGGTCGATCGGATGTAAGGAGGCGGAGCTACGTCTCCCGGAAGAGAGGCAACTTTAAAGCGCAAATGGCATGAAATAGGCCCACTTTGGGAGGCCGCAGCTCCTCCAAATCAGGTCCGAGAAGCACAATTCTGGTATATTTTGAAAGGGCGGATCTCTGGCTTTAAAACGCTTCTCTCGGATTTTCGATTGGGCGCATATTACCGGAGCAGACAGTACCGGCGCGCACCTACCCGCCACGCCGGGGCCTTTGGGGATACAGGGTTGATCGACCCCTCGTTGGAAAGGTCTCGATCTCTACTTTTCAAGGAAACCGGTATCGGGTCGATCGGTTGTAAGGAGGCGGAGCTACGTCTCCCGGAAGAGAGGCAACTTTAAAGCGCAAATGGCTATCAATGGGGTGAAATAGGCCCACTTTGGTTGGCCGCATCTCCTCCAAATCAGGTCCGAGAAGCACAATTCTGGTATATTTTGAAAGGGCGGATCTCTGGCTTTAAAACGCTTCTCTCGGATTTTCGATTGGGCACATATTACCGGAGCAGACAGTACCGGCGCGCACTTACCCCTCACGCCGGGGCCTTTGGGGCTACAGGGTTGATCGACCCCTCGTTGGAAAGGTCTCGATCTTTACTTTTCAACGAAACCGGAAACAGTTCAATCGGATGTAAGGAGGCGGAGCTACGTCTCCCGGAAGAGAGGCAACTTTAAAGCGCAAATGGCTATCAAATGGGGTGAAATAGGCCCACTTTGGGAGGCCGCAGCTCCTCCAAATCAGGTCCGAGAAGCACAATTCTGGTATATTTTGAAAGGGCGGATCTCTGGCTTTAAAACGCTTCTCTCGGATTTTCAATTGGGCGCATATTAAAGGAGCAGACAGTACCGGCGCGCACCTACCCCGCCACGCCGGGGCCTTTGGGGCTACAGGGTTGATCGACCCGTCGTTGGAAAGGTCTCGATCTCTACTTTTCAATGAAACCGGAATCAGGTCGATCGGATGTAAGGAGGCGGAGCTACGTCTCCCGGAAGAGAGGCAACTTTAAAGCGCAAATGGCTATCAAATGGGGTGAAATAGGCCCACTTTGGGAGGCCGCAGCTCCTCCAAATCAGGTCCGAGAAGCACAATTCTGGTATATTTTGAAAGGGCGGATCTCTGGCTTTAAAACGCTTCTCTCGAATTTTCGATTGGGCCCATATTACCGGAGCAGATAGTACCGGCGCGCACCTACCCGCCACGCCGGGGCCTTTGGGGCTACAGGGTTGATTGATCCCTCGTTGGAAAGGTCTCGATCTCTACTTTTCAAGGAAACCGGAATCGGGTCGATCGGATGTAAGGAGGCGGAGCTACGTCTCCCGGAAGAGAGGCAACTTTAAAGCGCAAATGGCTATCAAATGGGGTGAAATAGGCCCAATTTGGGAGGCCGCAGCTCCTCCAAATCAGGTCCGAGAAGCACAATTCTGGTATATTTTGAAAGGGCGGATCTCTGGCTTTAAAACGCTTCTCTCGGATTTTCGATTGGGCGCATATTAACGGAGCAGACAGTACCAGCGCGCACCTACCCGCCACGCCGGGGCCTTTGGGCTACAGGGTTGATCGACCCCTTCGTTGGAAAGGTCTCGATCTCTACTTTTCAATGAAACCGGAATCAGGTCGATCGGATGTAAGGAGGCGGAGCTACGTCTCCCGGAAGAGAGGCAACTTTAAAGCGCAAATGGCTATCAAATGAGGTGAAATAGGCCCACTTTGGGAGGCCGCAGCTCCTCCAAATCAGGTCCGAGAAGCACAATTCTGGTATATTTTGAAAGGGCAGATCTCTGGCTTTAAAACGCTTCTCTCGGATTTTCGATTGGGCGCATATTACCGGAGCAGACAGTACCCGGCGCGCACCTACCCGCCACGCCGGGGCCTTTGGGGCTACAGGGTTGTTTGACCCCTCGTTGGAAAGGTCTCGATCTCTACTTTTCAAGGAAACTGGAATCGGGTCGATCGGATGTAAGGAGGCGGAGCTACGTCTCCCGGAAGAGAGGCAACTTTAAAGCGCAAATGGCTATCAAATGGGGTGAAATAGGCCCACTTTGGAGGCCGCAGCTCCTCCAAATCAGGTCCGAGAAGCACAATTCTGGTATATTTTGAAAGGGCAGATCTCTGGCTTTAAAACGCTTCTCTCGGATTTTCGATTGGGCGCATATTACCGGAGCAGACAGTACCGGCGCGCACCTACCCGCCACGCCGGGGCCTTTGGGGCTACAGGGTTGATTGATCCCTCGTTGGAAAGGTCTCGATCTCTACTTTTCAAGGAATCCGGAATCGGGTCGATCGGATGTAAGGAGGCGGAGCTACGTCTCCCGGAAGAGAGGCAACTTTAAAGCGCAAATGGCTATCAAATGGGGTGAAATAGGCCCAATTTGGGAGGCCGCAGCTCCTCCAAATCAGGTCCGAGAAGCACAATTCTGGTATATTTTGAAAGGGCGGATCTCTGGCTTTAAAACGCTTCTCTCGGATTTTCGATTGGGCGCATATTAACGGAGCAGACAGTACCAGCGCGCACCTACCCGCCACGCCGGGGCCTTTGGGGCTACAGGGTTGATCGACCCCTCGTTGAAAAGGTCTCGATCTCTACTTTTCAATGAAACCGGAATCAGGTCGATCGGATGTAAGGAGGCGGAGCTACGTCTCCCGGAAGAGAGGCAACTTTAAAGCGCAAATGGCTATCAAATGGGGTGAAATAGGCCCACTTTGGGAGGCCGCAGCTCCTCCAAATCAGGTCCGAGAAGCACAATTCTGGTATATTTTGAAAGGGCGGATCTCTGGCTTTAAAACGCTTCTCTCGGATTTTCGATTGGGCGCATATTACCGGAGCAGACAGTACCGGCGCGCACCTACCCGCCACGCCGGGGCCTTTGGGGCTACAGGGTTGATCTACCCCTCGTTGGAAAGGTCGCGATCTCTACTTTTCAAGGAAACCGGAATCGGGTCGATCGGATGTAAGGAGGCGGAGCTATGTGTCCCGGAAGAGAGGCAACTTTAAAGCGCAAATGGCTATCAAATGGGGTGAAATAGGCCCACTTTGGGAGGCCGCAGCTCCTCCAAATCAGGTCCGAGAAGCACAATTCTGGTATATTTTGAAAGGGCGGATCTCTGGCTTTAAAACGCTTCTCTCGGATTTTCGATTGGGCGCATATTACCGGAGCAGACAGTACCGGCGCGCACCTACCCGCCACGCCGGGGCCTTTGGGGCTACAGGGTTGATCTACCCCTCGTTGGAAAGGTCGCGATCTCTACTTTTCAAGGAAACCGGAATCGGGTCAATCGGATGTAAGGAGGCGGAGCTATGTGTCCCGGAAGAGAGGCAACTTTAAAGCGCAAATGGCTATCAAATGGGGTGAAATAGGCCCACTTTGGGAGGCCGCAGCTCCTCCAAATCAGGTCCGAGAAGCACAATTCTGGTATATTTTGAAAGGGCGGATCTCTGGCTTTAAAACGCTTCTCTCGAATTTTCGATTGGGCCCATATTACCGGAGCAGATAGTACCGGCGCGCACCTACCCGCCACGCCGGGGCCTTTGGGGCTACAGTGTTGATCGACCCCTCGTTGGAAAGGTCTCGATCTCTATTTTTCAAGGAAACTGGAATCGGGTCGATCAGATGTAAGGAGGCGGAGCTACGTCTCCTGGAAGAGAGGCAACTTTAAAGCGCAAATGGCTATCAAATGAGGTGAAATAGGCCCACTTTGGGAGGCCGCAGCTCCTCCAAATCAGGTCCGAGAAGCACAATTCTGGTATATTTTGAAAGGGCAGATCTCTGGCTTTAAAACGCTTCTCTCGGATTTTCGATTGGGCGCATATTACCGGAGCAGACAGTACCGGCGCGCACCTACCCGCCACGCCGGGGCCTTTGGGGCTACAGGGTTGTTTGACCCCTCGTTGGAAAGGTCTCGATCTCTACTTTTCAAGGAAACTGGAATCGGGTCGATCGGATGTAAGGAGGCGGAGCTACGTCTCCCGGAAGAGAGGCAACTTTAAAGCGCAAATGGCTATCAAATGGGGTGAAATAGGCCACTTTGGGAGGCCGCAGCTCCTCCAAATCAGGTCCGAGAAGCACAATTCTGGTATATTTTGAAAGGGCGGATCTCTGGCTTTAAAACGCTTCTCTCGGATTTTCGATTGGGCGCATATTAAAGGAGCAGACAGTACCGGCGCGCACCTACCCGCCACGCCGGGGCCTTTGGGGCTACTGGGTTGATCGACCCGTCGTTGGAAAGGTCTCGATCTCTACTTTTCAATGAAACCGGAATCAGGTCGATCGGATGTAAGGAGGCGGAGCTACGTCTCCCGGAAGAGAGGCAACTTTAAAGCGCAAATGGCTATCAAATGGGGTGAAATAGGCCCACTTTGGGAGGCCGCAGCTCCTCCAAATCAGGTCCGAGAAGCACAATTCTGGTATATTTTGAAAGGGCGGATCTCTGGCTTTAAAACGCTTCTCTCGGATTTTCGATTGGGCGCATATTACCGGAGCAGACAGTACCGGCGCGCACCTACCCGCCACGCCGGGGCCTTTGGGGCTACAGGGTTGATCGATCCCTCGTTGGTAAGGTCTCGATCTCTACTTTTCAAGGAAACTGGAATCGGGTCGATCGGATGTAAGGAGGCGGAGCTACGTCTCCCGGAAGAGAGGCAACTTTAAAGCGCAAATGGCTATCAAATGGTTGAAATAGGCCCAATTTGGGAGGCCGCAGCTCCTCCAAATCAGGTCCGAGAAGCACAATTCTGGTATATTTTGAAAGGGCGGATCTCTGGCTTTAAAACGCTTCTCTCAGATTTTCGATTGGGCGCATATTACCAGAGCAGACAGTACCGGCGCGCACCTACCCGCCACGCCGGGGCCTTTGGGGCTACAGGGTTGATCGACCCCTCGTTGGAAAGGTCTCAATCTCTATTTTTCAAAGAAACTGGAATCGGGTCGATCGGATGTAAGGAGGCGGAGCTACGTTTCCCGGAATAGAGGCAACTTTAAAGCGCAAATGGCGTGAAATAGGCCCACTTTGGGAGGCCGCAGCTCCTCCAAATCAGGTCCGAGAAGCACAATTCTGGTATATTTTGAAAGGGCGGATCTCTGGCTTTAAAACGCTTCTCTCGGATTTTCGATTGGGCGCATATTACCGGAGCATACAGTACCGGCGCGCACCTACCCCGCCACGCCGGGACCTTTGGGGATACAGGGTTGATCGACCCCTCGTTGGAAAGGTCTCGATCTCTATTTTTCAAGGAAACTGGAATCGGGTCGATCGGATGTAAGGAGGCGGAGCTACGTCTCCCGGAAGAGAGGCAACTTTAAAGCGCAAATGGCATGAAATAGGCCCACTTTGGGAGGCCGCAGCTCCTCCAAATCAGGTCCGAGAAGCACAATTCTGGTATATTTTGAAAGGGCGGATCTCTGGCTTTAAAACGCTTCTCTCGGATTTTCGATTGGGCGCATATTACCGGAGCAGACAGTACCGGCGCGCACCTACCCGCCACGCCGGGGCCTTTGGGGATACAGGGTTGATCGACCCCTCGTTGGAAAGGTCTCGATCTCTACTTTTCAAGGAAACCGGAATCGGGTCGATAGGTTGTAAGGAGGCGGAGCTACGTCTCCCGGAAGAGAGGCAACTTTAAAGCGCAAATGGCTATCAAATGGGGTGAAATAGGCCCACTTTGGGAGGCCGCAGCTCCTCCAAATCAGGTCCGAGAAGCACAATTCTGGTATATTTTGAAAGGGCGGATCTCTGGCTTTAAAACGCTTCTCTCGGATTTTCGATTGGGCGCATATTACCGGAGCAGACAGTACAGGCGCGCACCTACCCGCCACGCCGGGGCCTTTGGGGCTACAGGGTTGATCGATCCCTCGTTGGTAAGGTCTCGATCTCTACTTTTCAAGGAAACTGGAATCGGGTCGATCGGATGTAAGGAGGCGGAGCTACGTCTCCCGGAAGAGAGGCAACTTTAAAGCGCAAATGGCTATCAAATGGGGTGAAATAGGCCCAATTTGGGGAGGCCGCAGCTCCTCCAAATCAGGTCCGAGAAGCACAATTCTGGTATATTTTGAAAGGGCGGATCTCTGGCTTTAAAACGCTTCTCTCAGATTTTCGATTGGGCGCATATTACCAGAGCAGACAGTACCGGCGCGCACCTACCCGCCACGCCGGGGCCTTTGGGGCTACAGGGTTGATCGACCCCTCGTTGGAAAGGTCTCGATCTCTATTTTTCAAAGAAACTGGAATCGGGTCGATCGGATGTAAGGAGGCGGAGCTACGTTTCCCGGAATAGAGGCAACTTTAATGCGCAAATGGCGTGAAATAGGCCCACTTTGGGAGGCCGCAGCTCCTCCAAATCAGGTCCGAGAAGCACAATTCTGGTATATTTTGAAAGGGCGGATCTCTGGCTTTAAAACGCTTCTCTCGGATTTTCGATTGGGCGCATATTACCGGAGCAGACAGTACCGGCGCGCACCTACCCGCCACGCCGGGGCCTTTGGGGCTACAGGGTTGATCAACCCGTCGTTGGAAAGGTCTCGATCTCTACTTTTCAAGGAAACTGGAATCGGTTCGATCAGATGTAAGGAGTCGGAGCTACGTCTCCCGGAAGAGAGGCAACTTTAAAGCGCAAATGGCTATCAAATGGGGTGAAATAGGCCCACTTTGGGAGGCCGCAGCTCCTCCAAATCAGGTCCGAGAAGCACAATTCTGGTATATTTTGAAAGGGCGGATCTCTGGCTTTAAAACGCTTCTCTCGGATTTTCGATTGGGCGCATATTACCGGAGCATACAGTACCGGCGCGCACCTACCCGCCACGCCGGGACCTTTGGGGATACAGGGTTGATCGACCCCTCGTTGGAAAGGTCTCGATCTCTATTTTTCAAGGAAACTGGAATCGGGTCGATCGGATGTAAGGAGGCGGAGCTACGTCTCCCGGAAGAGAGGCAACTTTAAAGCGCAAATGGCATGAAATAGGCCCACTTTGGGAGGCCGCAGCTCCTCCAAATCAGGTCCGAGAAGCACAATTCTGGTATATTTTGAAAGGGCGGATCTCTGGCTTTAAAACGCTTCTCTCGGATTTTCGATTGGGCGCATATTACCGGAGCAGACAGTACCGGCGCGCACCTACCCGCCACGCCGGGGCCTTTGGGGATACAGGGTTGATCGACCCCTCGTTGGAAAGGTCTCGATCTCTACTTTTCAAGGAAACCGGAATCGGGTCGATAGGTTGTAAGGAGGCGGAGCTACGTCTCCCGGAAGAGAGGCAACTTTAAAGCGCAAATGGCTATCAAATGGGGTGAAATAGGCCCACTTTGGGAGGCCGCAGCTCCTCCAAATCAGGTCCGAGAAGCACAATTCTGGTATATTTTGAAAGGGCGGATCTCTGGCTTTAAAACGCTTCTCTCGGATTTTCGATTGGGCGCATATTACCGGAGCAGACAGTACAGGCGCGCACCTACCCGCCACGCCGGGGCCTTTGGGGCTACAGGGTTGATCGATCCCTCGTTGGTAAGGTCTCGATCTCTACTTTTCAAGGAAACTGGAATCGGGTCGATCGGATGTAAGGAGGCGGAGCTACGTCTCCCGAAGAGAGGCAACTTTAAAGCGCAAATGGCTATCAAATGGGGTGAAATAGGCCCAATTTGGGAGGCCGCAGCTCCTCCAAATCAGGTCCGAGAAGCACAATTCTGGTATATTTTGAAAGGGCGGATCTCTGGCTTTAAAACGCTTCTCTCAGATTTTCGATTGGGCGCATATTACCAGAGCAGACAGTACCGGCGCGCACCTACCCGCCACGCCGGGGCCTTTGGGGCTACAGGGTTGATCGACCCCTCGTTGGAAAGGTCTCGATCTCTATTTTTCAAAGAAACTGGAATCGGGTCGATCGGATGTAAGGAGGCGGAGCTACGTTTCCCGGAATAGAGGCAACTTTAATGCGCAAATGGCGTGAAATAGGCCCACTTTGGGAGGCCGCAGCTCCTCCAAATCAGGTCCGAGAAGCACAATTCTGGTATATTTTGAAAGGGCGGATCTCTGGCTTTAAAACGCTTCTCTCGGATTTTCGATTGGGCGCATATTACCGGAGCAGACAGTACCGGCGCGCACCTACCCGCCACGCCGGGGCCTTTGGGGCTACAGGGTTGATCAACCCGTCGTTGGAAAGGTCTCGATCTCTACTTTTCAAGGAAACTGGAATCGGTTCGATCAGATGTAAGGAGTCGGAGCTACGTCTCCTGGAAGAGAGGCAACTTTAAAGCGCAAATGGCTATCAAATGGGGTGAAATAGGCCCACTTTGGGAGGCTGCAGCTCCTCCAAATCAGGTGCGAGAAGCACAATTCTGGTATATTTTGAAAGGGCGGATCTCTGGCTTTAAAACGCTTCTCTCGGATTTTCGATTGGGCGCATATTACCGGAGCATACAGTACCGGCGCGCACCTACCCGCCACGCCGGGACTTTGGGATACAGGGTTGATCGACCCCTCGTTGGAAAGGTCTCGATCTCTATTTTTCAAGGAAACTGGAATCGGGTCGATCGGATGTAAGGAGGCGGAGCTACGTCTCCCGGAAGAGAGGCAACTTTAAAGCGCAAATGGCATGAAATAGGCCCACTTTGGGAGGCCGCAGCTCCTCCAAATCAGGTCCGAGAAGCACAATTCTGGTATATTTTGAAAGGGCGGATCTCTGGCTTTAAAACGCTTCTCTCGGATTTTCGATTGGGCGCATATTACCGGAGCAGACAGTACCGGCGCGCACCTACCCGCCACGCCGGGGCCTTTGGGGATACAGGGTTGATCGACCCCCTCGTTGGAAAGGTCTCGATCTCTACTTTTCAAGGAAACCGGTATCGGGTCGATCGGTTGTAAGGAGGCGGAGCTACGTCTCCCGGAAGAGAGGCAACTTTAAAGCGCAAATGGCTATCAAATGGGGTGAAATAGGCCCACTTTGGTTGGCCGCATCTCCTCCAAATCAGGTCCGAGAAGCACAATTCTGGTATATTTTGAAAGGGCGGATCTCTGGCTTTAAAACGCTTCTCTCGGATTTTCGATTGGGCACATATTACCGGAGCAGACAGTACCGGCGCGCACTTACCCCTCACGCCGGGGCCTTTGGGGCTACAGGGTTGATCGACCCCTCGTTGGAAAGGTCTCGATCTTTACTTTTCAACGAAACCGGAAACAGTTCAATCGGATGTAAGGAGGCGGAGCTACGTCTCCCGGAAGAGAGGCAACTTTAAAGCGCAAATGGCTATCAAATGGGGTGAAATAGGCCCACTTTGGGAGGCCGCAGCTCCTCCAAATCAGGTCCGAGAAGCACAATTCTGGTATATTTTGAAAGGGCGGATCTCTGGCTTTAAAACGCTTCTCTCGGATTTTCGATTGGCGCATATTACCGGAGCAGACAGTACCGGCGCGCACCTACCCGCCACGCCGGGGCCTTTGGGGCTACAGGGTTGATCAACCCGTCGTTGGAAAGGTCTCGATCTCTACTTTTCAAGGAAACTGGAATCGGTTCGATCAGATGTAAGGAGTCGGAGCTACGTCTCCTGGAAGAGAGGCAACTTTAAAGCGCAAATGGCTATCAAATGGGGTGAAATAGGCCCATGCCGCAGTTCCTCCAAATCAGGTCCGAGAAGCACAATTCTGGTATATTTTGAAAGGGCGGATCTCTGGCTTTAAAAAGCTTCTCTCGGATTTTCGATTGGGCGCATATTACCAGAGCAGACAGTACCGGCGCGCACCTACCCGCCACGCCGGGGCCTTTGGGGCTACAGGGTTGATCGACCCCTCGTTGGAAAGGTCTCGATCTCTACTTTTCAAGGAAACCGGAATCGGGTCGATCGGATGTAAGGAGGCGGAGCTACGTCTCCCGGAAGAGAGGCAACTTTAAAGCGCAAATGGCTATCAAATGGGGTGAAATAGGCCACACTTGGGAGATGCCGCAGCTTCCTCCAAATCAGGTCCGAGAAGCACAATTCTGGTATATTTTGAAAGGGCGGATCTCTGGCTTTAAAAAGCTTCTCTCGGATTTTCGATTGGGCGCATATTACCAGAGCAGACAGTACCGGCGCGCACCTACCCGCCACGCCGGGGCCTTTGGGGCTACAGGGTTGATCGACCCCTCGTTGGAAAGGTCTCGATCTCTACTTTTCAAGGAAACCGGAATCGGGTCGATCGGATGTAAGGAGGCGGAGCTACGTCTCCCGGAAGAGAGGCAACTTTAAAGCGCAAATGGCTATCAAATGGGGTGAAATAGGCCCACTTTGGGAGGCCGCAGTTCCTCCAAATCAGGTCCGAGAAGCACAATTCTGGTATATTTTGAAAGGGCGGATCTCTGGCTTTAAAAGCTTCTCTCGGATTTTCGATTGGGCGCATATTACCGGAGCAGACAGTACCGGCGCGCACCTACCCGCCACGCCGGGGCCTTTGGGGCTACAGGGTTGATCGACCCCTCGTTGGAAAGGTCTCGATCTCTACTTTTCAAGGAAACCGGAATCGGGTCGATCGGATGTAAGGAGGCGGAGCTACGTCTCCCGGAAGAGAGGCAACTTTAAAGCGCAAATGGCTATCAAATGGGGTGAAATAGGCCCACTTTGGGAGGCCGCAGTTCCTCCAAATCAGGTCCGAAAGCCCAATTCTGGTATATTTTGAAAGGGCGGATCTCTGGCTTTAAAAAGCTTCTCTCGGATTTTCGATTGGGCGCATATTACCGGAGCAGACAGTACCGGCGCGCACCTACCCGCCACGCCGGGGCCTTTGGGGCTACAGGGTTGATCGACCCCTCGTTGGAAAGGTCTCGATCTCTACTTTTCAAGGAAACCGGAATCGGGTCGATCGGATGTAAGGAGGCGGAGCTACGTCTCCCGGAAGAGAGGCAACTTTAAAGCGCAAATGGCTATCAAATGGGGTGAAATAGGCCCACTTTGGGAGGCCGCAGCTCCTCCAAATCAGGTCCGAGAAGCACAATTCTGGTATATTTTGAAAGGGCGGATCTCTGGCTTTAAAAAGCTTCTCTCGGATTTTCGATTGGGCGCATATTACCGGAGCAGACAGTACCGGCGCGCACCTACCCGCCACGCCGGGGCCTTTGGGGCTACAGGGTTGATCGACCCCTCGTTGGAAAGGTCTCGATCTCTACTTTTCAAGGAAACCGGAATCGGGTCGATCGGATGTAAGGAGGCGGAGCTACGTCTCCCGGAAGAGAGGCAACTTTAAAGCGCAAATGGCTATCAAATGGGGTGAAATAGGCCCACTTTGGGAGGACGCAGCTCCTCCAAATCAGGTCCGAGAAGCACAATTCTGGTATATTTTGAAAGGGCGGATCTCTGGCTTTAAAACGCTTCTCTCAGATTTTCGATTGGGCGCATATTACCGGAGCAGACAGTACCGGCGCGCACCTACCCGCCACGCCGGGGCCTTTGGGGCTACAGGGTTGATCGACCCGTCGTTGGAAAGGTCTCGATCTCTACTTTTCAAGGAAACCGGAATCGGGTCGATCGGATGTAAGGAGGCGGAGCTACGTCTCCCGGAAGAGAGGCAACTTTAAAGCGCAAATGGCTATCAAATGGGGTGAAATAGGCCCACTTTGGGAGGCCGCAGCTCCTCCAAATCAGGTCCGAGAAGCACAATTCTGGTATATTTTGAAAGGGCGGATCTCTGGCTTTAAAACGCTTCTCTCGGATTTTCGATTGGGCGCATATTACCGGAGCAGACAGTTCCAGCGCGCACCTACCCGCCACGCCGGGGCCTTTGGGGCTACAGGGTTGATCGACCACGTCGTTGGAAAGGTCTCGATCTCTACTTTTCAAGGAAATCGGAATCGGGTCGATCGGATGTAAGGAGGCGGAGCTACGTCTCCCGGAAGAGAGGCAACTTTAAAGCGCAAATGGCTATCAAATGGGGTGAAATAGGCCCACTTTGGGAGGCCGCAGCTCCTCCAAATCAGGTCCGAGAAGCACAATTCTGGTATATTTTGAAAGGGCGGATCTCTGGCTTTAAAAAGCTTCTCTCGGATTTTCGATTGGGCGCATATTACCGGAGCAGACAGTACCAGCGCGCACCTACCCGCCACGCCGGGGCCTTTGGGGCTACAGGGTTGATCGACCCCTCGTTGGAAAGGTCTCGATCTCTACTTTTCAAGGAAATCGGAATCGGTTCGATCGGATGTAAGGAGGCGGAGCTACGTCTCCCGGAAGAGAGGCAACTTTAAAGCGCAAATGGCTATCAAATGGGGTGAAATAGGCCCACTTTGGGAGGCCGCAGCTCCTCCAAATCAGGTCCGAGAAGCACAATTCTGGTATATTTTGAAAGGGCGGATCTCTGGCTTTAAAAAGCTTCTCTCGGATTTTCGATTGGGCGCATATTACCGGAGCAGACAGTACCGGCGCGCACCTACCCGCCACGCCGGGGCCTTTGGGGCTACAGGGTTGATCGACCCCTCGTTGGAAAGGTCTCGATCTCTACTTTTCAAGGAAACTGGAATCGGGTCGATCGGATGTAAGGAGGCGGAGCTACGTCTCCCGGAAGAGAGGCAACTTTAAAGCGCAAATGGCTATCAAATGGGGTGAAATAGGCCCACTTTGGGAGGCCGCAGTTCCTCCAAATCAGGTCCGAAAAGCACAATTCTGGTATATTTTGAAAGGGCGGATCTCTGGCTTTAAAAAGCTTCTCTCGGATTTTCGATTGGGCGCATATTACCGGAGCAGACAGTACCGGCGCGCACCTACCCGCCACGCCGGGGCCTTTGGGGCTACAGGGTTGATCGACCCCTCGTTGGAAAGGTCTCGATCTCTACTTTTCAAGGAAACGGAATCGGGTCGATCGGATGTAAGGAGGCGGAGCTACGTCTCCCGGAAGAGAGGCAACTTTAAAGCGCAAATGGCTATCAAATGGGGTGAAATAGGCCCACTTTGGGAGGCCGCAGTTCCTCCAAATCAGGTCCGAGAAGCCCAATTCTGGTATATTTTGAAAGGGCGGATCTCTGGCTTTAAAAAGCTTCTCTCGGATTTTCGATTGGGCGCATATTACCGGAGCAGACAGTACCGGCGCGCACCTACCCGCCACGCCGGGGCCTTTGGGGCTACAGGGTTGATCGACCCCTCGTTGGAAAGGTCTCGATCTCTACTTTTCAAGGAAACCGGAATCGGGTCGATCGGATGTAAGGAGGCGGAGCTACGTCTCCCGGAAGAGAGGCAACTTTAAAGCGCAAATGGCTATCAAATGGGGTGAAATAGGCCCACTTTGGGAGGCCGCAGCTCCTCCAAATCAGGTCCGAGAAGCACAATTCTGGTATATTTTGAAAGGGCGGATCTCTGGCTTTAAAAAGCTTCTCTCGGATTTTCGATTGGGCGCATATTACCGGAGCAGACAGTACCGGCGCGCACCTACCCGCCACGCCGGGGCCTTTGGGGCTACAGGGTTGATCGACCCCTCGTTGGAAAGGTCTCGATCTCTACTTTTCAAGGAAACCGGAATCGGGTCGATCGGATGTAAGGAGGCGGAGCTACGTCTCCCGGAAGAGAGGCAACTTTAAAGCGCAAATGGCTATCAAATGGGGTGAAATAGGCCCACTTTGGGAGGACGCAGCTCCTCCAAATCAGGTCCGAGAAGCACAATTCTGGTATATTTTGAAAGGGCGGATCTCTGGCTTTAAAACGCTTCTCTCAGATTTTCGATTGGGCGCATATTACCGGAGCAGACAGTACCGGCGCGCACCTACCCGCCACGCCGGGGCCTTTGGGGCTACAGGGTTGATCGACCCGTCGTTGGAAAGGTCTCGATCTCTACTTTTCAAGGAAACCGGAATCGGGTCGATCGGATGTAAGGAGGCGGAGCTACGTCTCCCGGAAGAGAGGCAACTTTAAAGCGCAAATGGCTATCAAATGGGGTGAAATAGGCCCACTTTGGGAGGCCGCAGCTCCTCCAAATCAGGTCCGAGAAGCACAATTCTGGTATATTTTGAAAGGGCGGATCTCTGGCTTTAAAAAGCTTCTCTCGATTTTCGATTGGGCGCATATTACCGGAGCAGACAGTACCGGCGCGCACCTACCCGCCACGCCGGGGCCTTTGGGGCTACAGGGTTGATCGACCCCTCGTTGGAAAGGTCTCGATCTCTACTTTTCAAGGAAACTGGAATCGGGTCGATCGGATGTAAGGAGGCGGAGCTACGTCTCCCGGAAGAGAGGCAACTTTAAAGCGCAAATGGCTATCAAATGGGGTGAAATAGGCCCACTTTGGGAGGCCGCAGTTCCTCCAAATCAGGTCCGAAAAGCACAATTCTGGTATATTTTGAAAGGGCGGATCTCTGGCTTTAAAAGCTTCTCTCGGATTTTCGATTGGGCGCATATTACCGGAGCAGACAGTACCGGCGCGCACCTACCCGCCACGCCGGGGCCTTTGGGCTACAGGGTTGATCGACCCCTCGTTGGAAAGGTCTCGATCTCTACTTTTCAAGGAAACCGGAATCGGGTCGATCGGATGTAAGGAGGCGGAGCTACGTCTCCCGGAAGAGAGGCAACTTTAAAGCGCAAATGGCTATCAAATGGGGTGAAATAGGCCCACTTTGGGAGGCCGCAGTTCCTCCAAATCAGGTCCGAGAAGCCCAATTCTGGTATATTTTGAAAGGGCGGATCTCTGGCTTTAAAAAGCTTCTCTCGGATTTTCGATTGGGCGCATATTACCGGAGCAGACAGTACCGGCGCGCACCTACCCGCCACGCCGGGGCCTTTGGGGCTACAGGGTTGATCGACCCCTCGTTGGAAAGGTCTCGATCTCTACTTTTCAAGGAAACCGGAATCGGGTCGATCGGATGTAAGGAGGCGGAGCTACGTCTCCCGGAAGAGAGGCAACTTTAAAGCGCAAATGGCTATCAAATGGGGTGAAATAGGCCCACTTTGGGAGGCCGCAGCTCCTCCAAATCAGGTCCGAGAAGCACAATTCTGGTATATTTTGAAAGGGCGGATCTCTGGCTTTAAAAAGCTTCTCTCGGATTTTCGATTGGGCGCATATTACCGGAGCAGACAGTACCGGCGCGCACCTACCCGCCACGCCGGGGCCTTTGGGGCTACAGGGTTGATCGACCCCTCGTTGGAAAGGTCTCGATCTCTACTTTTCAAGGAAACCGGAATCGGGTCGATCGGATGTAAGGAGGCGGAGCTACGTCTCCCGGAAGAGAGGCAACTTTAAAGCGCAAATGGCTATCAAATGGGGTGAAATAGGCCCACTTTGGGAGGACGCAGCTCCTCCAAATCAGGTCCGAGAAGCACAATTCTGGTATATTTTGAAAGGGCGGATCTCTGGCTTTAAAACGCTTCTCTCAGATTTTCGATTGGGCGCATATTACCGGAGCAGACAGTACCGGCGCGCACCTACCCGCCACGCCGGGGCCTTTGGGGCTACAGGGTTGATCGACCCGTCGTTGGAAAGGTCTCGATCTCTACTTTTCAAGGAAACCGGAATCGGGTCGATCGGATGTAAGGAGGCGGAGCTACGTCTCCCGGAAGAGAGGCAACTTTAAAGCGCAAATGGCTATCAAATGGGGTGAAATAGGCCCACTTTGGGAGGCCGCAGCTCCTCCAAATCAGGTCCGAGAAGCACAATTCTGGTATATTTTGAAAGGGCGGATCTCTGGCTTTAAAACGCTTCTCTCGGATTTTCGATTGGGCGCATATTACCGGAGCAGACAGTTCCAGCGCGCACCTACCCGCCACGCCGGGGCCTTTGGGGCTACAGGGTTGATCGACCACTCGTTGGAAAGGTCTCGATCTCTACTTTTCAAGGAAATCGGAATCGGGTCGATCGGATGTAAGGAGGCGGAGCTACGTCTCCCGGAAGAGAGGCAACTTTAAAGCGCAAATGGCTATCAAATGGGGTGAAATAGGCCCACTTTGGGAGGCCGCAGCTCCTCCAAATCAGGTCCGAGAAGCACAATTCTGGTATATTTTGAAAGGGCGGATCTCTGGCTTTAAAAAGCTTCTCTCGGATTTTCGATTGGGCGCATATTACCGGAGCAGACAGTACCGGCGCGCACCTACCCGCCACGCCGGGGCCTTTGGGGCTACAGGGTTGATCGACCCCTCGTTGGAAAGGTCTCGATCTCTACTTTTCAAGGAAACCGGAATCGGTTCGATCGGATGTAAGGAGGCGGAGCTACGTCTCCCGGAAGAGAGGCAACTTTAAAGCGCAAATGGCTATCAAATGGGGTGAAATAGGCCCACTTTGGGAGGCCGCAGCTCCTCCAAATCAGGTCCGAGAAGCACAATTCTGGTATATTTTGAAAGGGCGGATCTCTGGCTTTAAAAAGCTTCTCTCGGATTTTCGATTGGGCGCATATTACCGGAGCAGACAGTACCGGCGCGCACCTACCCGCCACGCCGGGGCCTTTGGGGCTACAGGGTTGATCGACCCCTCGTTGGAAAGGTCTCGATCTCTACTTTTCAAGGAAACTGGAATCGGGTCGATCGGATGTAAGGAGGCGGAGCTACGTCTCCCGGAAGAGAGGCAACTTTAAAGCGCAAATGTCTATCAAATGGGGTGAAATAGGCCCACTTTGGGAGGCCGCAGTTCCTCCAAATCAGGTCCGAAAAGCACAATTCTGGTATATTTTGAAAGGGCGGATCTCTGGCTTTAAAAAGCTTCTCTCGGATTTTCGATTGGGCGCATATTACCGGAGCAGACAGTACCGGCGCGCACCTACCCGCCACGCCGGGGCCTTTGGGGCTACAGGGTTGATCGACCCCTCGTTGGAAAGGTCTCGATCTCTACTTTTCAAGGAAACCGGAATCGGGTCGATCGGATGTAAGGAGGCGGAGCTACGTCTCCCGGAAGAGAGGCAACTTTAAAGCGCAAATGGCTATCAAATGGGGTGAAATAGGCCCACTTTGGGAGGCCGCAGTTCCTCCAAATCAGGTCCGAGAAGCCCAATTCTGGTATATTTTGAAAGGGCGGATCTCTGGCTTTAAAAAGCTTCTCTCGGATTTTCGATTGGGCGCATATTACCGGAGCAGACAGTACCGGCGCGCACCTACCCGCCACGCCGGGGCCTTTGGGGCTACAGGGTTGATCGACCCCTCGTTGGAAAGGTCTCGATCTCTACTTTTCAAGGAAACCGGAATCGGGTCGATCGGATGTAAGGAGGCGGAGCTACGTCTCCCGGAAGAGAGGCAACTTTAAAGCGCAAATGGCTATCAAATGGGGTGAAATAGGCCCACTTTGGGAGGCCGCAGTTCCTCCAAATCAGGTCCGAGAAGCACAATTCTGGTATATTTTGAAAGGGCGGATCTCTGGCTTTAAAAAGCTTCTCTCGGATTTTCGATTGGGCGCATATTACCGGAGCAGACAGTACCGGCGCGCACCTACCCGCCACGCCGGGGCCTTTGGGGCTACAGGGTTGATCGACCCCTCGTTGGAAAGGTCTCGATCTCTACTTTTCAAGGAAACCGGAATCGGGTCGATCGGATGTAAGGAGGCGGAGCTACGTCTCCCGGAAGAGAGGCAACTTTAAAGCGCAAATGGCTATCAAATGGGGTGAAATAGGCCCACTTTGGGAGGACGCAGCTCCTCCAAATCAGGTCCGAGAAGCACAATTCTGGTATATTTTGAAAGGGCGGATCTCTGGCTTTAAAACGCTTCTCTCAGATTTTCGATTGGGCGCATATTACCGGAGCAGACAGTACCGGCGCGCACCTACCCGCCACGCCGGGGCCTTTGGGGCTACAGGGTTGATCGACCCGTCGTTGGAAAGGTCTCGATCTCTACTTTTCAAGGAAACCGGAATCGGGTCGATCGGATGTAAGGAGGCGGAGCTACGTCTCCCGGAAGAGAGGCAACTTTAAAGCGCAAATGGCTATCAAATGGGGTGAAATAGGCCCACTTTGGGAGGCCGCAGCTCCTCCAAATCAGGTCCGAGAAGCACAATTCTGGTATATTTTGAAAGGGCGGATCTCTGGCTTTAAAAAGCTTCTCTCGGATTTTCGATTGGGCGCATATTACCGGAGCAGACAGTACCGGCGCGCACCTACCCGCCACGCCGGGGCCTTTGGGGCTACAGGGTTGATCGACCCCTCGTTGGAAAGGTCTCGATCTCTACTTTTCAAGGAAACTGGAATCGGGTCGATCGGATGTAAGGAGGCGGAGCTACGTCTCCCGGAAGAGAGGCAACTTTAAAGCGCAAATGGCTATCAAATGGGGTGAAATAGGCCCACTTTGGGAGGCCGCAGTTCCTCCAAATCAGGTCCGAAAAGCACAATTCTGGTATATTTTGAAAGGGCGGATCTCTGGCTTTAAAAAGCTTCTCTCGGATTTTCGATTGGGCGCATATTACCGGAGCAGACAGTACCGGCGCGCACCTACCCGCCACGCCGGGGCCTTTGGGGCTACAGGGTTGATCGACCCCTCGTTGGAAAGGTCTCGATCTCTACTTTTCAAGGAAACCGGAATCGGGTCGATCGGATGTAAGGAGGCGGAGCTACGTCTCCCGGAAGAGAGGCAACTTTAAAGCGCAAATGGCTATCAAATGGGGTGAAATAGGCCCACTTTGGGAGGCCGCAGTTCCTCCAAATCAGGTCCGAGAAGCCCAATTCTGGTATATTTTGAAAGGGCGGATCTCTGGCTTTAAAAAGCTTCTCTCGGATTTTCGATTGGGCGCATATTACCGGAGCAGACAGTACCGGCGCGCACCTACCCGCCACGCCGGGGCCTTTGGGGCTACAGGGTTGATCGACCCCTCGTTGGAAAGGTCTCGATCTCTACTTTTCAAGGAAACCGGAATCGGGTCGATCGGATGTAAGGAGGCGGAGCTACGTCTCCCGGAAGAGAGGCAACTTTAAAGCGCAAATGGCTATCAAATGGGGTGAAATAGGCCCACTTTGGGAGGCCGCAGCTCCTCCAAATCAGGTCCGAGAAGCACAATTCTGGTATATTTTGAAAGGGCGGATCTCTGGCTTTAAAAAGCTTCTCTCGGATTTTCGATTGGGCGCATATTACCGGAGCAGACAGTACCGGCGCGCACCTACCCGCCACGCCGGGGCCTTTGGGGCTACAGGGTTGATCGACCCCTCGTTGGAAAGGTCTCGATCTCTACTTTTCAAGGAAACCGGAATCGGGTCGATCGGATGTAAGGAGGCGGAGCTACGTCTCCCGGAAGAGAGGCAACTTTAAAGCGCAAATGGCTATCAAATGGGGTGAAATAGGCCCACTTTGGGAGGACGCAGCTCCTCCAAATCAGGTCCGAGAAGCACAATTCTGGTATATTTTGAAAGGGCGGATCTCTGGCTTTAAAACGCTTCTCTCAGATTTTCGATTGGGCGCATATTACCGGAGCAGACAGTACCGGCGCGCACCTACCCGCCACGCCGGGGCCTTTGGGGCTACAGGGTTGATCGACCCGTCGTTGGAAAGGTCTCGATCTCTACTTTTCAAGGAAACCGGAATCGGGTCGATCGGATGTAAGGAGGCGGAGCTACGTCTCCCGGAAGAGAGGCAACTTTAAAGCGCAAATGGCTATCAAATGGGGTGAAATAGGCCCACTTTGGGAGGCCGCAGCTCCTCCAAATCAGGTCCGAGAAGCACAATTCTGGTATATTTTGAAAGGGCGGATCTCTGGCTTTAAAACGCTTCTCTCGGATTTTCGATTGGGCGCATATTACCGGAGCAGACAGTTCCAGCGCGCACCTACCCGCCACGCCGGGGCCTTTGGGGCTACAGGGTTGATCGACCACTCGTTGGAAAGGTCTCGATCTCTACTTTTCAAGGAAATCGGAATCGGGTCGATCGGATGTAAGGAGGCGGAGCTACGTCTCCCGGAAGAGAGGCAACTTTAAAGCGCAAATGGCTATCAAATGGGGTGAAATAGGCCCACTTTGGGAGGCCGCAGCTCCTCCAAATCAGGTCCGAGAAGCACAATTCTGGTATATTTTGAAAGGGCGGATCTCTGGCTTTAAAAAGCTTCTCTCGGATTTTCGATTGGGCGCATATTACCGGAGCAGACAGTACCGGCGCGCACCTACCCGCCACGCCGGGGCCTTTGGGGCTACAGGGTTGATCGACCCCTCGTTGGAAAGGTCTCGATCTCTACTTTTCAAGGAAACCGGAATCGGTTCGATCGGATGTAAGGAGGCGGAGCTACGTCTCCCGGAAGAGAGGCAACTTTAAAGCGCAAATGGCTATCAAATGGGGTGAAATAGGCCCACTTTGGGAGGCCGCAGCTCCTCCAAATCAGGTCCGAGAAGCACAATTCTGGTATATTTTGAAAGGGCGGATCTCTGGCTTTAAAAAGCTTCTCTCGGATTTTCGATTGGGCGCATATTACCGGAGCAGACAGTACCGGCGCGCACCTACCCGCCACGCCGGGGCCTTTGGGGCTACAGGGTTGATCGACCCCTCGTTGGAAAGGTCTCGATCTCTACTTTTCAAGGAAACTGGAATCGGGTCGATCGGATGTAAGGAGGCGGAGCTACGTCTCCCGGAAGAGAGGCAACTTTAAAGCGCAAATGGCTATCAAATGGGGTGAAATAGGCCCACTTTGGGAGGCCGCAGCTCCTCCAAATCAGGTCCGAGAAGCACAATTCTGGTATATTTTGAAAGGGCGGATCTCTGGCTTTAAAACGCTTCTCTCGGATTTTCGATTGGGCGCATATTACCGGAGCAGACAGTACCGGTGCGCACCTACCCGCCACGCCGGGGCCTTTGGGGCTACAGGGTTGATCGACCCCTCGTTGGAAAGATCTCGATCTCTACTTTTCAAGGAAACTGGATTCGGGTCGATCGAATGTAAGGAGGCGGAGCTACGTCTCCCGGAAGAGAGGCAACTTTAAAACGCAAATGGCTATCAAATGGGGTGAAATAGGCCCACTTTGGGAGGCCGCAGCTCCTCCAAATCAGGTCCGAGAAGCACAATTCTGGTATATTTTGAAAGGGCGGATCTCTGGCTTTAAAACGCTTCTCTCGGATTTTCGATTGGGCGCATATTACCGGAGCAGACAGTTCCAGCGCGCACCTACCCGCCACGCCGGGGCCTTTGGGGCTACAGGGTTGATCGACCACTCGTTGGAAAGGTCTCGATCTCTACTTTTCAAGGAAACCGGAATCCAGTCGATCGGATGTAAGGAGGCGGAGCTACGTCTCCCGGAAGAGAGGCAACTTTAAAGCGCGATTGGCTTTCAAATGGGGTGAAATAGGCCCACTTTGGGAGGCCGCAGCTCCTCCAAATCAGGTCCGAGAAGCACAATTCTGGTATATTTTGAAAGGGCGGATCTCTGGCTTTAAAAAGCTTCTCTCGGATTTTCGATTGGGCGCATATTACCGGAGCAGACAGTACCGGCGCGCACCTACCCGCCACGCCGGGGCCTTTGGGGCTACAGGGTTGATCGACCCCTCGTTGGAAAGGTCTCGATCTCTACTTTTCAAGGAAACTGGAATCGGTTCGATCGGATGTAAGGAGGCGGAGCTACGTCTCCCGGAAGAGAGGCAACTTTAAAGCGCAAATGGCTATCAAATGGGGTGAAATAGGCCCACTTTGGGAGGCCGCAGCTCCTCCAAATCAGGTCCGAGAAGCACAATTCTGGTATATTTTGAAAGGGCGGATCTCTGGCTTTAAAAAGCTTCTCTCGGATTTTCGATTGGGCGCATATTACCGGAGCAGACAGTACCGGCGCGCACCTACCCGCCACGCCGGGGCCTTTGGGGCTACAGGGTTGATCGACCCCTCGTTGGAAAGGTCTCGATCTCTACTTTTCAAGGAAACCGGAATCGGGTCGATCGGATGTAAGGAGGCGGAGCTACGTCTCCCGGAAGAGAGGCAACTTTAAAGCGCAAATGGCTATCAAATGGGGTGAAATAGGCCCACTTTGGGAGGCCGCAGCTCCTCCAAATCAGGTCCGAGAAGCACAATTCTGGTATATTTTGAAAGGGCGGATCTCTGGCTTTAAAACGCTTCTCTCGGATTTTCGATTGGGTGCATATTACCGGAGCAGACAGTACCGGTGCGCACCTACCCGCCACGCCGGGGCCTTTGGGGCTACAGGGTTGATTGACCCCTCGTTGGAAAGGTCTCGATCTCTACTTTTCAAGGAAACTGGAATCGGGTCGATCGGATGTAAGGAGGCGGAGCTACGTCTCCCGGAAGAGAGGCAGCTTTAAAGTGCAAATGTCTATCAAATGGGGTGAAATAGGCCCACTTTGGGAGGCCGCAGCTCCTCCAAATCAGGTCCGAGAAGCACAATTCTGGTATATTTTGAAAGGGCGGATCTCTGGCTTTAAAACGCTTCTCTCGGATTTTCGATTGGGCGCATATTACCGGAGCAGACAGTACCGGTGCGCACCTACCCGCCACGCCGGGGCCTTTGGGGCTACAGGGTTGATTGACCCCTCGTTGGAAAGGTCTCGATCTCTACTTTTCAAGGAAACTGGAATCGGGTCGATCGGATGTAAGGAGGCGGAGCTACGTCTCCCGGAAGAGAGGCAGCTTTAAAGCGCAAATGGCTATCAAATGGGGTGAAATAGGCCCACTTTGGGAGGCCGCAGCTCCTTCAAATCAGGTCCGAGAAGCACAATTCTGGTATATTTTGAAAGGGCGGATCCCTGGCTTTAAAACGATTCTCTCGGATTTTCGATTGGGCACATAGTACCGGAGCAGACAGTACCGGTGCGCACCTACCCGCCACGCTGGGGCCTTTGGGGCTACAGGGCTGCTCGACCACTCGTTGGAAAGGTCTCGATCTCTACTTTTCAAGGAAACCGGAATCCAGTCGATCGGATGTAAGGAGGCGGAGCTACGTCTCCCGGAAGAGAGGCAACTTTAAAGCGCGAATGGCTTTCAAATGGGGTGAAATAGGCCCACTTTGGGAGGCCGCAGCTCCTCCAAATCAGGTCCGAGAAGCACAATTCTGGTATATTTTGAAAGGGCGGATCTCTGGCTTTAAAACGCTTCTCTCGGATTTTCGATTGGGCGCATATTACCGGAGCAGACAGTACCAGCGCGCACCTACCCGCCACGCCGGGGCCTTTGGGGCTACAGGGTTGATCGACCACTCGTTGGAAAGGTCTCGATCTCTACTTTTCAATGAAACCGGAATCAGGTCGATCGGATGTAAGGAGGCGGAGCTACGTCTCCCGGAAGAGAGGCAACTTTAAAGCGCAAATGGCTATCAAATGGGGTGAAATAGGCCCACTTTGGGAGGACGCAGCTCCTCCAAATCAGGTCCGAGAAGCACAATTCTGGTATATTTTGAAAGGGCGGATCTCTGGCTTTAAAACGCTTCTCTCAGATTTTCGATTGGGCGCATATTACCGGAGCAGACAGTACCGGCGCGCACCTACCCGCCACGCCGGGGCCTTTGGGGCTACAGGGTTGATCGACCCGTCGTTGGAAAGGTCTCGATCTCTACTTTTCAACGAAACCGGAATCGGGTCGATCGGATGTAAGGAGGCGGAGCTACGTCTCCCGGAAGAGAGGCAACTTTAAAGCGCAAATGGCTATCAAATAGGGTGAAATAGGCCCACTTTGGGAGGCCGCAGCTCCTCCAAATCAGGTCCGAGAAGCACAATTCTGGTATATTTTGAAAGGGCAGATCTCTGGCTTTAAAACGCTTCTCTCGGATTTTCGATTGGGCGCATATTACCGGAGCAGACAGTACCGGCGCGCACCTACCCGCCACGCCGGGGCCTTTGGGGCTACAGGGCTGAACGACCCCTCGTTGGAAAGGTCTCGATCTCTACTTTTCAAGGAAACCGGAATCAGGTCGATCGGATGTAAGGAGGCGGAGCTACGTCTCCCGGAAGAGAGGCAACTTTAAAGCGCAAATGGCTATCAAATGGGGTGAAATAGGCCCACTTTGGGAGGCCGCAGCTCCTCCAAATCAGGTCCGAGAAGCACAATTCTGGTATATTTTGAAAGGGCGGATCTCTGGCTTTATAACGCTTCTCTCGGATTTTCGATTGGGCGCATATTACCGGAGCAGACAGTACCGGTGCGCACCTACCCGCCACGCTGGGGCCTTTGGGGCTACAGGGTTGATCGACCCCTCGTTGGAAAGATCTCGATCTCTACTTTTCAAGGAAACTGGAATCGGGTCGATCGAATGTAAGGAGGCGGAGCTACGTCTCCCGGAAGAGAGGCAACTTTAAAACGCAAATGGCTATTAAATGGGGTGAAATAGGCCCACTTTGGGAGGCCGCAGCTCCTCCAAATCAGGTCCGAGAAGCACAATTCTGGTATATTTTGAAAGGGCGGATCTCTGGCTTTAAAACGCTTCTCTCGGATTTTCGATTGGGCGCATATTACCGGAGCAGACAGTACCGGTGCGCACCTACCCGCCACGCCGGGGCCTTTGGGGCTACAGGGTTGATTGACCCCTCGTTGGAAAGGTCTCGATCTCTACTTTTCAAGGAAACTGGAATCGGGTCGATCGGATGTAAGGAGGCGGAGCTACGTCTCCCGGAAGAGAGGCAGCTTTAAAGCGCAAATGGCTATCAAATGGGGTGAAATAGGCCCACTTTGGGAGGCCGCAGTTCCTCCAAATCAGGTCCGAGAAGCACAATTCTGGTATATTTTGAAAGGGCGGATCTCTGGCTTTAAAAAGCTTCTCTCGGATTTTCGATTGGGCGCATATTACCAGAGCAGACAGTATCGGCGCGCACCTACCCGCCACGCCGGGGCCTTTGGGGCTACAGGGTTGATCGACCCCTCGTTGGAAAGGTCTCGATCTCTACTTTTCAAGGAAACCGGAATCGGGTCGATCGGATGTAAGGAGGCGGAGCTACGTCTCCCGGAAGAGAGGCAACTTTAAAGCGCAAATGGCTATCAAATGGGGTGAAATAGGCCCACTTTGGGAGGCCGCAGCTCCTCCAAATCAGGTCCGAGAAGCACAATTCTGGTATATTTTGAAAGGGCGGATCTCTGGCTTTAAAAAGCTTCTCTCGGATTTTCGATTGGGCGCATATTACCGGAGCAGACAGTACCGGCGCGCACCTACCCGCCACGCCGGGGCCTTTGGGGCTACAGGGTTGATCGACCCCTCGTTGGAAAGGTCTCGATCTCTACTTTTCAAGGAAACCGGAATCGGGTCGATCGGATGTAAGGAGGCGGAGCTACGTCTCCCGGAAGAGAGGCAACTTTAAAGCGCAAATGGCTATCAAATGGGGTGAAATAGGCCCACTTTGGGAGGCCGCAGTTCCTCCAAATCAGGTCCGAAAAGCACAATTCTGGTATATTTTGAAAGGGCGGATCTCTGGCTTTAAAAAGCTTCTCTCGGATTTTCGATTGGGCGCATATTACCGGAGCAGACAGTACCGGCGCGCACCTACCCGCCACGCCGGGGCCTTTGGGGCTACAGGGTTGATCGACCCCTCGTTGGAAAGGTCTCGATCTCTACTTTTCAAGGAAACCGGAATCGGGTCGATCGGATGTAAGGAGGCGGAGCTACGTCTCCCGGAAGAGAGGCAACTTTAAAGCGCAAATGGCTATCAAATGGGGTGAAATAGGCCCACTTTGGGAGGCCGCAGTTCCTCCAAATCAGGTCCGAGAAGCCCAATTCTGGTATATTTTGAAAGGGCGGATCTCTGGCTTTAAAAAGCTTCTCTCGGATTTTCGATTGGGCGCATATTACCGGAGCAGACAGTACCGGCGCGCACCTACCCGCCACGCCGGGGCCTTTGGGGCTACAGGGTTGATCGACCCCTCGTTGGAAAGGTCTCGATCTCTACTTTTCAAGGAAACCGGAATCGGGTCGATCGAATGTAAGGAGGCGGAGCTACGTCTCCCGGAAGAGAGGCAACTTTAAAGCGCAAATGGCTATCAAATGGGGTGAAATAGGCCCACTTTGGGAGGCCGCAGCTCCTCCAAATCAGGTCCGAGAAGCACAATTCTGGTATATTTTGAAAGGGCGGATCTCTGGCTTTAAAAAGCTTCTCTCGGATTTTCGATTGGGCGCATATTACCGGAGCAGACAGTACCGGCGCGCACCTACCCGCCACGCCGGGGCCTTTGGGGCTACAGGGTTGATCGACCCCTCGTTGGAAAGGTCTCGATCTCTACTTTTCAAGGAAACCGGAATCGGGTCGATCGGATGTAAGGAGGCGGAGCTACGTCTCCCGGAAGAGAGGCAACTTTAAAGCGCAAATGGCTATCAAATGGGGTGAAATAGGCCCACTTTGGGAGGACGCAGCTCCTCCAAATCAGGTCCGAGAAGCACAATTCTGGTATATTTTGAAAGGGCGGATCTCTGGCTTTAAAACGCTTCTCTCAGATTTTCGATTGGGCGCATATTACCGGAGCAGACAGTACCGGCGCGCACCTACCCGCCACGCCGGGGCCTTTGGGGCTACAGGGTTGATCGACCCGTCGTTGGAAAGGTCTCGATCTCTACTTTTCAAGGAAACCGGAATCGGGTCGATCGGATGTAAGGAGGCGGAGCTACGTCTCCCGGAAGAGAGGCAACTTTAAAGCGCAAATGGCTATCAAATAGGGTGAAATAGGCCCACTTTGGGAGGCCGCAGCTCCTCCAAATCAGGTCCGAGAAGCACAATTCTGGTATATTTTGAAAGGGCGGATCTCTGGCTTTAAAACGCTTCTCTCGGATTTTCGATTGGGCGCATATTACCGGAGCAGACAGTACCGGCGCGCACCTACCCGCCACGCCGGGGCCTTTGGGGCTACAGGGCTGAACGACCCCTCGTTGGAAAGGTCTCGATCTCTACTTTTCAAGGAAACCGGAATCAGGTCGATCGGATGTAAGGAGGCGGAGCTACGTCTCCCGGAAGAGAGGCAACTTTAAAGCGCAAATGGCTATCAAATGGGGTGAAATAGGCCCACTTTGGGAGGCCGCAGCTCCTCCAAATCAGGTCCGAGAAGCACAATTCTGGTATATTTTGAAAGGGCGGATCTCTGGCTTTAAAACGCTTCTCTCGGATTTTCGATTGGGCGCATATTACCGGAGCAGACAGTACCGGTGCGCACCTACCCGCCACGCCGGGGCCTTTGGGGCTACAGGGTTGATTGACCCCTCGTTGGAAAGGTCTCGATCTCTACTTTTCAAGGAAACTGGAATCGGGTCGATCGGATGTAAGGAGGCGGAGCTACGTCTCCCGGAAGAGAGGCAGCTTTAAAGCGCAAATGGCTATCAAATGGGGTGAAATAGGCCCACTTTGGGAGGCCGCAGTTCCTCCAAATCAGGTCCGAGAAGCACAATTCTGGTATATTTTGAAAGGGCGGATCTCTGGCTTTAAAAAGCTTCTCTCGGATTTTCGATTGGGCGCATATTACCGGAGCAGACAGTACCGGCGCGCACCTACCCGCCACGCCGGGGCCTTTGGGGCTACAGGGTTGATCGACCCCTCGTTGGAAAGGTCTCGATCTCTACTTTTCAAAGAAACCGGAATCGGGTCGATCGGATGTAAGGAGGCGGAGCTACGTCTCCCGGAAGAGAGGCAGCTTTAAAGTGCAAATGTCTATCAAATGGGGTGAAATAGGCCCACTTTGGGAGGCCGCAGCTCCTCCAAATCAGGTCCGAGAAGCACAATTCTGGTATATTTTGAAAGGGCGGATCTCTGGCTTTAAAACGCTTCTCTCGGATTTTCGATTGGGCGCATATTACCGGAGCAGACAGTACCGGCGCGCACCTTCCCGCCACGCCGGGGCCTTTGGGGCTACAGGGTTGATTGACACCTCGTTGGAAAGGTCTCGATCTCTACTTTTCAAGGAAACTGGAATCGGGTCGATCGGATGTAAGGAGGCGGAGCTACGTCTCCCGGAAGAGAGGCAGCTTTAAAGCGCAAATGGCTATCAAATGGGGTGAAATAGGCCCACTTTGGGAGGCCGCAGTTCCTCCAAATCAGGTCCGAGAAGCACAATTCTGGTATATTTTGAAAGGGCGGATATCTGGCTTTAAAACGCTTCTCTCGGATTTTCGATTGGGCGCATATTACCGGAGCAGACAGTACCGGCGCGCACCTACCCGCCACGTCGGGGCCTTTGGGGCTACAGGGTTGATCGACCCCTCGTTGGAAAGATCTCGATCTCTACTTTTCAAGGAAATTGGATTCGGGTCGATCGAATGTAAGGAGGCGGAGCTACGTCTCCCGGAAGAGAGGCAGCTTTAAAGCGCAAATGGCTATCAAATGGGGTGAAATAGGCCCACTTTGGGAGGCCGCAGCTCCTCCAAATCAGGTCCGAGAAGCACAATTCTGGTATATTTTGAAAGGGCAGATCTCTGGCTTTAAAACGCTTCTCTCGGATTTTCGATTGGGCGCATATTACCGGAGCAGACAGTACCGGCGCGCACCTACCCGCCACGCCGGGGCCTTTGGGGCTACAGGGTTGATTGATCCCTCGTTGGAAAGGTCTCGATCTCTACTTTTCAAGGAAACCGGAATCGGGTCGATCGGATGTAAGGAGGCGGAGCTACGTCTCCCGGAAGAGAGGCAACTTTAAAGCGCAAATGGCTATCAAATGGGGTGAAATAGGCCCAATTTGGGAGGCCGCAGCTCCTCCAAATCAGGTCCGAGAAGCACAATTCTGGTATATTTTGAAAGGGCGGATCTCTGGCTTTAAAACGCTTCTCTCGGATTTTCGATTGGGCGCATATTAACGGAGCAGACAGTACCAGCGCGCACCTACCCGCCACGCCGGGGCCTTTGGGGCTACAGGGTTGATCGACCCCTCGTTGGAAAGGTCTCGATATCTACTTTTCAATGAAACCGGAATCAGGTCGATCGGATGTAAGGAGGCGGAGCTACGTCTCCCGGAAGAGAGGCAACTTTAAAGCGCAAATGGCTATCAAATGGGGTGAAATAGGCCCACTTTGGGAGGCCGCAGCTCCTCCAAATCAGGTCCGAGAAGCACAATTCTGGTATATTTTGAAAGGGCGGATCTCTGGCTTTAAAACGCTTCTCTCGGATTTTCGATTGGGCGCATATTACCGGAGCAGACAGTACCGGCGCGCACCTACCCGCCACGCCGGGGCCTTTGGGGCTACAGGGTTGATCTACCTCTCGTTGGAAAGGTCTCGATCTCTACTTTTCAAGGAAACCGGAATCGGGTCGATCGGATGTAAGGAGGCGGAGCTATGTGTCCCGGAAGAGAGGCAACTTTAAAGCGCAAATGTCTATCAAATGGGGTGAAATAGGCCCACTTTGGGAAGCCGCAGTTCCTACAAATCAGGTCCGAGAAGCACAATTCTGGTATATTTTGAAAGGGCGGATCCCTGGCTTTCAAACGATTCTCTCGGATTTTCGATTGGGCACATAGTACCGGAGCAGACAGTACCGGCGCGCACCTACCCGCCACACTGGGGCCTTTGGGGCTACAGGTCTGCTCGACCACTCGTTGGAAAGGTCTCGATCTCTACTTTTCAAGGAAACCGGAATCCAGTCGATCGGATGTAAGGAGGCGGAGCTACGTCTCCCGGAAGAGAGTCAACTTTAAAGCGCAAATGGCTATCAAATGGGGTGAAATAGGCCCACTTTGGGAAGCCGCAGTTCCTACAAATCAGGTCCGAGAAGCACAATTCTGGTATATTTTGAAAGGGCGGATCCCTGGCTTTCAAACGATTCTCTCGGATTTTCGATTGGGCACATAGTACCGGAGCAGACAGTACCGGCGCGCACCTACCCGCCACACTGGGGCCTTTGGGGCTACAGGGCTGCTCGACCACTCGTTGGAAAGGTCTCGATCTCTACTTTTCAAGGAAACCGGAATCCAGTCGATCGGATGTAAGGAGGCGGAGCTACGTCTCCCGGAAGAGAGTCAACTTTAAAGCGCAAATGGCTATCAAATGGGGTGAAATAGGCCCACTTTGGGAGGCCGCAGCTCCTCCAAATCAGGTCCGAGAAGCACAATTCTGGTATATTTTGAAAGGGCGGATCTCTGGCTTTAAAACGCTTCTCTTGGATTTTCGATTGGGCACATATTACCGGAGCAGACAGTACCGGCGCGCACCTACCCGCCACGCCGGGGCCTTTGGGGCTACAGGGTTGATCGACCCGTCGTTGGAAAGGTCTCGATCTCTACTTTTCAAGGAAACCGGAATCGGGTCGATCGGATGTAAGGAGGCGGAGCTACGTCTCCCGGAAGAGAGGCAACTTTAAAGCGCAAATGGCTATCAAATAGGGTGAAATAGGCCCACTTTGGGAGGCCGCAGCTCCTCCAAATCAGGTCCGAGAAGCACAATTCTGGTATATTTTGAAAGGGCGGATCTCTGGCTTTAAAACGCTTCTCTCGGATTTTCGATTGGGCGCATATTACCGGAGCAGACAGTACCGGCGCGCACCTTCCCGCCACGCCGGGGCCTTTGGGGCTACAGGGTTGATTGACACCTCGTTGGAAAGGTCTCGATCTCTACTTTTCAAGGAAACTGGAATCGGGTCGATCGGATGTAAGGAGGCGGAGCTACGTCTCCCGGAAGAGAGGCAGCTTTAAAGCGCAAATGGCTATCAAATGGGGTGAAATAGGCCCACTTTGGGAGGCCGCAGTTCCTCCAAATCAGGTCCGAGAAGCACAATTCTGGTATATTTTGAAAGGGCGGATATCTGGCTTTAAAACGCTTCTCTCGGATTTTCGATTGTGCGCATATTACCGGAGCAGACAGTACCGGCGCGCACCTACCCGCCACGTCGGGGCCTTTGGGGCTACAGGGTTGATCGACCCCTCGTTGGAAAGATCTCGATCTCTACTTTTCAAGGAAATTGGATTCGGGTCGATCGAATGTAAGGAGGCGGAGCTACGTCTCCCGGAAGAGAGGCAGCTTTAAAGCGCAAATGGCTATCAAATGGGGTGAAATAGGCCCACTTTGGGAGGCCGCAGCTCCTCCAAATCAGGTCCGAGAAGCACAATTCTGGTATATTTTGAAAGGGCAGATCTCTGGCTTTAAAACGCTTCTCTCGGATTTTCGATTGGGCGCATATTACCGGAGCAGACAGTACCGGCGCGCACCTACCCGCCACGCCGGGGCCTTTGGGGCTACAGGGTTGATTGATCCCTCGTTGGAAAGGTCTCGATCTCTACTTTTCAAGGAAACCGGAATCGGGTCGATCGGATGTAAGGAGGCGGAGCTACGTCTCCCGGAAGAGAGGCAACTTTAAAGCGCAAATGGCTATCAAATGGGGTGAAATAGGCCCAATTTGGGAGGCCGCAGCTCCTCCAAATCAGGTCCGAGAAGCACAATTCTGGTATATTTTGAAAGGGCGGATCTCTGGCTTTAAAACGCTTCTCTCGGATTTTCGATTGGGCGCATATTAACGGAGCAGACAGTACCAGCGCGCACCTACCCGCCACGCCGGGGCCTTTGGGGCTACAGGGTTGATCGACCCCTCGTTGGAAAGGTCTCGATATCTACTTTTCAATGAAACCGGAATCAGGTCGATCGGATGTAAGGAGGCGGAGCTACGTCTCCCGGAAGAGAGGCAACTTTAAAGCGCAAATGGCTATCAAATGGGGTGAAATAGGCCCACTTTGGGAGGCCGCAGCTCCTCCAAATCAGGTCCGAGAAGCACAATTCTGGTATATTTTGAAAGGGCGGATCTCTGGCTTTAAAACGCTTCTCTCGGATTTTCGATTGGGCGCATATTACCGGAGCAGACAGTACCGGCGCGCACCTACCCGCCACGCCGGGGCCTTTGGGGCTACAGGGTTGATCTACCTCTCGTTGGAAAGGTCTCGATCTCTACTTTTCAAGGAAACCGGAATCGGGTCGATCGGATGTAAGGAGGCGGAGCTATGTGTCCCGGAAGAGAGGCAACTTTAAAGCGCAAATGTCTATCAAATGGGGTGAAATAGGCCCACTTTGGGAAGCCGCAGTTCCTACAAATCAGGTCCGAGAAGCACAATTCTGGTATATTTTGAAAGGGCGGATCCCTGGCTTTCAAACGATTCTCTCGGATTTTCGATTGGGCACATAGTACCGGAGCAGACAGTACCGGCGCGCACCTACCCGCCACACTGGGGCCTTTGGGGCTACAGGTCTGCTCGACCACTCGTTGGAAAGGTCTCGATCTCTACTTTTCAAGGAAACCGGAATCCAGTCGATCGGATGTAAGGAGGCGGAGCTACGTCTCCCGGAAGAGAGTCAACTTTAAAGCGCAAATGGCTATCAAATGGGGTGAAATAGGCCCACTTTGGGAAGCCGCAGTTCCTACAAATCAGGTCCGAGAAGCACAATTCTGGTATATTTTGAAAGGGCGGATCCCTGGCTTTCAAAAGATTCTCTCGGATTTTCGATTGGGCACATAGTACCGGAGCAGACAGTACCGGCGCGCACCTACCCGCCACACTGGGGCCTTTGGGGCTACAGGGCTGCTCGACCACTCGTTGGAAAGGTCTCGATCTCTACTTTTCAAGGAAACCGGAATCCAGTCGATCGGATGTAAGGAGGCGGAGCTACGTCTCCCGGAAGAGAGTCAACTTTAAAGCGCAAATGGCTATCAAATGGGGTGAAATAGGCCCACTTTGGGAGGCCGCAGCTCCTCCAAATCAGGTCCGAGAAGCACAATTCTGGTATATTTTGAAAGGGCGGATCTCTGGCTTTAAAACGCTTCTCTCGGATTTTCGATTGGGCGCATATTACCGGAGCAGACAGTACCAGCGCGCACCTACCCGCCACGCCGGGGCCTTTGGGGCTACAGGGTTGATCGACCCCTCGTTGGAAAGGTCTCGATCTCTACTTTTCAAGGAAACCGGAATCGGGTCGATCGGATGTAAGGAGGCGGAGCTACGTCTCCCGGAAGAGAGGCAACTTTAAAGCGCAAATGGCTGTCAAATGGGGTGAAATAGGCCCACTTTGGGAGGCCGCAGCTCCTCCAAATCAGGTCCGAGAAGCACAATTCTGGTATATTTTGAAAGGGCGGATCTCTGGCTTTAAAAAGCTTCTCTCGGATTTTCGATTGGGCGCATATTACCGGAGCAGACAGTACCGGCGCGCACCTACCCGCCACGCCGGGGCCTTTGGGGCTACAGGGTTGATCGACCCCTCGTTGGAAAAGTCTCGATCTCTACTTTTCAAGGAAACCGGAATCGGGTCGATCGGATGTAAGGAGGCGGAGCTACGTCTCCTGGAAGAGAGGCAACTTTAAAGCGCAAATGGCTATCAAATGGGGTGAAATAGGCCCACTTTGGGAGGCCGCAGCTCCTCCAAATCAGGTCCGAGAAGCACAATTCTGGTATATTTTGAAAGGGCGGATCTCTGGCTTTAAAACGCTTCTCTTGGATTTTCGATTGGGCACATATTACCGGAGCAGACAGTACCGGCGCGCACCTACCCGCCACGCCGGGGCCTTTGGGGCTACAGGGTTGATCGACCCGTCGTTGGAAAGGTCTCGATCTCTACTTTTCAAGGAAACCGGAATCGGGTCGATCGGATGTAAGGAGGCGGAGCTACGTCTCCCGGAAGAGAGGCAACTTTAAAGCGCAAATGGCTATCAAATAGGGTGAAATAGGCCCACTTTGGGAGGCCGCAGCTCCTCCAAATCAGGTCCGAGAAGCACAATTCTGGTATATTTTGAAAGGGCGGATCTCTGGCTTTAAAACGCTTCTCTCGGATTTTCGATTGGGCGCATATTACCGGAGCAGACAGTACCGGCGCGCACCTACCCGCCACGCCGGGGCCTTTGGGGCTACAGGGCTGATCGACCCCTCGTTGGAAAGGTCTCGATCTCTACTTTTCAAGGAAACCGGAATCAGGTCGATCGGATGTAAGGAGGCGGAGCTACTTCTCCCGGAAGAGAGGCAACTTTAAAGCGCAAATGGCTATCAAATGGGGTGAAATAGGCCCACTTTGGGAGGCCGCAGCTCCTCCAAATCAGGTCCGAGAAGCACAATTCTGGTATATTTTGAAAGGGCGGATCTCTGGCTTTAAAACGCTTCTCTCGGATTTTCGATTGGGCGCATATTACCGGAGCAGACAGTACCGGCGCGCACCTACCCGCCACGCCGGGGCCTTTGGGGCTACAGGGTTGATCTACCTCTCGTTGGAAAGGTCTCGATCTCTACTTTTCAAGGAAACCGGAATCGGGTCGATCGGATGTAAGGAGGCGGAGCTATGTGTCCCGGAAGAGAGGCAACTTTAAAGCGCAAATGTCTATCAAATGGGGTGAAATAGGCCCACTTTGGGAAGCCGCAGTTCCTACAAATCAGGTCCGAGAAGCACAATTCTGGTATATTTTGAAAGGGCGGATCCCTGGCTTTCAAACGATTCTCTCGGATTTTCGATTGGGCACATAGTACCGGAGCAGACAGTACCGGCGCGCACCTACCCGCCACACTGGGGCCTTTGGGGCTACAGGTCTGCTCGACCACTCGTTGGAAAGGTCTCGATCTCTACTTTTCAAGGAAACCGGAATCCAGTCGATCGGATGTAAGGAGGCGGAGCTACGTCTCCCGGAAGAGAGTCAACTTTAAAGCGCAAATGGCTATCAAATGGGGTGAAATAGGCCCACTTTGGGAAGCCGCAGTTCCTACAAATCAGGTCCGAGAAGCACAATTCTGGTATATTTTGAAAGGGCGGATCCCTGGCTTTCAAACGATTCTCTCGGATTTTCGATTGGGCACATAGTACCGGAGCAGACAGTACCGGCGCGCACCTACCCGCCACACTGGGGCCTTTGGGGCTACAGGGCTGCTCGACCACTCGTTGGAAAGGTCTCGATCTCTACTTTTCAAGGAAACCGGAATCCAGTCGATCGGATGTAAGGAGGCGGAGCTACGTCTCCCGGAAGAGAGTCAACTTTAAAGCGCAAATGGCTATCAAATGGGGTGAAATAGGCCCACTTTGGGAGGCCGCAGCTCCTCCAAATCAGGTCCGAGAAGCACAATTCTGGTATATTTTGAAAGGGCGGATCTCTGGCTTTAAAACGCTTCTATCGGATTTTCGATTGGGCGCATATTACCGGAGCAGACAGTACCAGCGCGCACCTACCCGCCACGCCGGGGCCTTTGGGGCTACAGGGTTGATCGACCCCTCGTTGGAAAGGTCTCGATCTCTACTTTTCAAGGAAACCGGAATCGGGTCGATCGGATGTAAGGAGGCGGAGCTACGTCTCCCGGAAGAGAGGCAACTTTAAAGCGCAAATGGCTGTCAAATGGGGTGAAATAGGCCCACTTTGGGAGGCCGCAGCTCCTCCAAATCAGGTCCGAGAAGCACAATTCTGGTATATTTTGAAAGGGCGGATCTCTGGCTTTAAAACGCTTCTCTCGGATTTTCGATTGGGCGCATATTACCGGAGCAGACAGTACCAGCGCGCACCTACCCGCCACGCCGGGGCCTTTGGGGCTACAGGGTTGATCGACCCCTCGTTGGAAAGGTCTCGATCTCTACTTTTCAAGGAAACCGGAATCGGGTCGATCGGATGTAAGGAGGCGGAGCTACGTCTCCCGGAAGAGAGGCAACTTTAAAGCGCAAATGGCTGTCAAATGGGGTGAAATAGGCCCACTTTGGGAGGCCGCAGCTCCTCCAAATCAGGTCCGAGAAGCACAATTCTGGTATATTTTGAAAGGGCGGATCTCTGGCTTTAAAAAGCTTCTCTCGGATTTTCGATTGGGCGCATATTACCGGAGCAGACAGTACCGGCGCGCACCTACCCGCCACGCCGGGGCCTTTGGGGCTACAGGGTTGATCGACCCCTCGTTGGAAAAGTCTCGATCTCTACTTTTCAAGGAAACCGGAATCGGGTCGATCGGATGTAAGGAGGCGGAGCTACGTCTCCTGGAAGAGAGGCAACTTTAAAGCGCAAATGGCTATCAAATGGGGTGAAATAGGCCCACTTTGGGAGGCCGCAGCTCCTCCAAATCAGGTCCGAGAAGCACAATTCTGGTATATTTTGAAAGGGCGGATCTCTGGCTTTAAAACGCTTCTCTTGGATTTTCGATTGGGCACATATTACCGGAGCAGACAGTACCGGCGCGCACCTACCCGCCACGCCGGGGCCTTTGGGGCTACAGGGTTGATCGACCCGTCGTTGGAAAGGTCTCGATCTCTACTTTTCAAGGAAACCGGAATCGGGTCGATCGGATGTAAGGAGGCGGAGCTACGTCTCCCGGAAGAGAGGCAACTTTAAAGCGCAAATGGCTATCAAATAGGGTGAAATAGGCCCACTTTGGGAGGCCGCAGCTCCTCCAAATCAGGTCCGAGAAGCACAATTCTGGTATATTTTGAAAGGGCGGATCTCTGGCTTTAAAACGCTTCTCTCGGATTTTCGATTGGGCGCATATTACCGGAGCAGACAGTACCGGCGCGCACCTACCCGCCACGCCGGGGCCTTTGGGGCTACAGGGCTGATCGACCCCTCGTTGGAAAGGTCTCGATCTCTACTTTTCAAGGAAACCGGAATCAGGTCGATCGGATGTAAGGAGGCGGAGCTTCCGGAAGAGAGGCAACTTTAAAGCGCAAATGGCTATCAAATGGGGTGAAATAGGCCCACTTTGGGAGGCCGCAGCTCCTCCAAATCAGGTCCGAGAAGCACAATTCTGGTATATTTTGAAAGGGCGGATCTCTGGCTTTAAAACGCTTCTCTCGGATTTTCGATTGGGCGCATATTACCGGAGCAGACAGTACCGGCGCGCACCTACCCGCCACGCCGGGGCCTTTGGGGCTACAGGGTTGATCTACCTCTCGTTGGAAAGGTCTCGATCTCTACTTTTCAAGGAAACCGGAATCGGGTCGATCGGATGTAAGGAGGCGGAGCTATGTGTCCCGGAAGAGAGGCAACTTTAAAGCGCAAATGTCTATCAAATGGGGTGAAATAGGCCCACTTTGGGAAGCCGCAGTTCCTACAAATCAGGTCCGAGAAGCACAATTCTGGTATATTTTGAAAGGGCGGATCCCTGGCTTTCAAACGATTCTCTCGGATTTTCGATTGGGCACATAGTACCGGAGCAGACAGTACCGGCGCGCACCTACCCGCCACACTGGGGCCTTTGGGGCTACAGGTCTGCTCGACCACTCGTTGGAAAGGTCTCGATCTCTACTTTTCAAGGAAACCGGAATTCCCCCCCAGTCGATCGGATGTAAGGAGGCGGAGCTACGTCTCCCGGAAGAGAGTCAACTTTAAAGCGCAAATGGCTATCAAATGGGGTGAAATAGGCCCACTTTGGGAAGCCGCAGTTCCTACAAATCAGGTCCGAGAAGCACAATTCTGGTATATTTTGAAAGGGCGGATCCCTGGCTTTCAAACGATTCTCTCGGATTTTCGATTGGGCACATAGTACCGGAGCAGACAGTACCGGCGCGCACCTACCCGCCACACTGGGGCCTTTGGGGCTACAGGGCTGCTCGACCACTCGTTGGAAAGGTCTCGATCTCTACTTTTCAAGGAAACCGGAATCCAGTCGATCGGATGTAAGGAGGCGGAGCTACGTCTCCCGGAAGAGAGTCAACTTTAAAGCGCAAATGGCTATCAAATGGGGTGAAATAGGCCCACTTTGGGAGGCCGCAGCTCCTCCAAATCAGGTCCGAGAAGCACAATTCTGGTATATTTTGAAAGGGCGGATCTCTGGCTTTAAAACGCTTCTCTCGGATTTTCGATTGGGCGCATATTACCGGAGCAGACAGTACCAGCGCGCACCTACCCGCCACGCCGGGGCCTTTGGGGCTACAGGGTTGATCGACCCCTCGTTGGAAAGGTCTCGATCTCTACTTTTCAAGGAAACCGGAATCGGGTCGATCGGATGTAAGGAGGCGGAGCTACGTCTCCCGGAAGAGAGGCAACTTTAAAGCGCAAATGGCTGTCAAATGGGGTGAAATAGGCCCACTTTGGGAGGCCGCAGCTCCTCCAAATCAGGTCCGAGAAGCACAATTCTGGTATATTTTGAAAGGGCGGATCTCTGGCTTTAAAACGCTTCTCTCGGATTTTCGATTGGGCGCATATTACCGGAGCAGACAGTACCAGCGCGCACCTACCCGCCACGCCGGGGCCTTTGGGGCTACAGGGTTGATCGACCCCTCGTTGGAAAGGTCTCGATCTCTACTTTTCAAGGAAACCGGAATCGGGTCGATCGGATGTAAGGAGGCGGAGCTACGTCTCCCGGAAGAGAGGCAACTTTAAAGCGCAAATGGCTGTCAAATGGGGTGAAATAGGCCCACTTTGGGAGGCCGCAGCTCCTCCAAATCAGGTCCGAGAAGCACAATTCTGGTATATTTTGAAAGGGCGGATCTCTGGCTTTAAAAAGCTTCTCTCGGATTTTCGATTGGGCGCATATTACCGGAGCAGACAGTACCGGCGCGCACCTACCCGCCACGCCGGGGCCTTTGGGGCTACAGGGTTGATCGACCCCTCGTTGGAAAAGTCTCGATCTCTACTTTTCAAGGAAACCGGAATCGGGTCGATCGGATGTAAGGAGGCGGAGCTACGTCTCCTGGAAGAGAGGCAACTTTAAAGCGCAAATGGCTATCAAATGGGGTGAAATAGGCCCACTTTGGGAGGCCGCAGCTCCTCCAAATCAGGTCCGAGAAGCACAATTCTGGTATATTTTGAAAGGGCGGATCTCTGGCTTTAAAACGCTTCTCTTGGATTTTCGATTGGGCACATATTACCGGAGCAGACAGTACCGGCGCGCACCTACCCGCCACGCCGGGGCCTTTGGGGCTACAGGGTTGATCGACCCGTCGTTGGAAAGGTCTCGATCTCTACTTTTCAAGGAAACCGGAATCGGGTCGATCGGATGTAAGGAGGCGGAGCTACGTCTCCCGGAAGAGAGGCAACTTTAAAGCGCAAATGGCTATCAAATAGGGTGAAATAGGCCCACTTTGGGAGGCCGCAGCTCCTCCAAATCAGGTCCGAGAAGCACAATTCTGGTATATTTTGAAAGGGCGGATCTCTGGCTTTAAAACGCTTCTCTCGGATTTTCGATTGGGCGCATATTACCGGAGCAGACAGTACCGGCGCGCACCTACCCGCCACGCCGGGGCCTTTGGGGCTACAGGGCTGATCGACCCCTCGTTGGAAAGGTCTCGATCTCTACTTTTCAAGGAAACCGGAATCAGGTCGATCGGATGTAAGGAGGCGGAGCTACTTCTCCCGGAAGAGAGGCAACTTTAAAGCGCAAATGGCTATCAAATGGGGTGAAATAGGCCCACTTTGGGAGGCCGCAGCTCCTCCAAATCAGGTCCGAGAAGCACAATTCTGGTATATTTTGAAAGGGCGGATCTCTGGCTTTAAAATACTTCTCTCGGATTTTCGATTGGGCGCATATTACCGGAGCAGACAGTACCGGCGCGCACCTACCCACCACGCCGGGGCCTTTGGGGCTACAGGGTTGATCGACCCCTCGTTGGAAAGGTCTCGATCTCTACTTTTCAAGGAAACTGGAATCGGGTCGATCGGATGTAAGGAGGCGGAGCTACGTCTCCCGGAAGAGAGGCAACTTTAAAGCGCAAATGTCTATCAAATGGGGTGAAATAGGCCCACTTTGGGAGGCCGCAGCTCCTCCAAATCAGGTCCGAGAAGCACAATTCTGGTATATTTTGAAAGGGCGGATCTCTGGCTTTAAAACGCTTCTCTCGGATTTTCGATTGGGCGCATATTACTGGAGCAGACAGTACCGGCGCGCACCTACCCGCCACGCCGGGGCTTTTGGGGCTACAGGGTTGATCGACCCCTCGTTGGAAAGGTCTCGATCTCTACTTTTCAAGGAAACCGGAATCGGGTCGATCGGATGTAAGGAGGCGGAGCTACGTCTCCCGGAAGAGAGGCAACTTTAAAGCGCAAATGGCTATCAAATGGGGTGAAATAGGCCCATTTTGGGAGGCCGCAGCTCCTTCAAATCAGGTCCGAGAAGCACAATTCTGGTATATTTTGAAAGGGCGGATCCCTGGCTTTAAAACGATTCTCTCGGATTTTCGATTGGGCACATAGTACCGGAGCAGACAGTACCGGCGCGCACCTACCCGCCACACTGGGGCTTTTGGGGCTACAGGGCTGCTCGACCACTCGTTGGAAAGGTCTCGATCTCTACTTTTCAAGGAAACCGGAATCCAGTCGATTGGATGTAAGGAGGCGGAGCTACGTCTCCCGGAAGAGAGGCAACTTTAAAGCGCAAATGGCTATCAAATGGGGTGAAATAGGCCCACTTTGGGAGGCCGCAGCTCCTCCAAATCAGGTCCGAGAAGCACAATTCTGGTATATTTTGAAAGGGCGGATCTCTGGCTTTAAAAAGCTTCTCTCGGATTTTCGATTGGGCGCATATTACCGGAGCAGACAGTACCGGCGCGCACCTACCCGCCACGCCGGGGCCTTTGGGGCTACAGGGTTGATCGACCCCTCGTTGGAAAAGTCTCGATCTCTACTTTTCAAGGAAACCGGAATCGGGTCGATCGGATGTAAGGAGGCGGAGCTACGTCTCCCGGAAGAGAGGCAACTTTAAAGCGCAAATGGCTATCAAATGGGGTGAAATAGGCCCACTTTGGGAGGCCGCAGCTCCTCCAAATCAGGTCCGAGAAGCACAATTCTGGTATATTTTGAAAGGGCGGATCTCTGGCTTTAAAAAGCTTCTCTCGGATTTTCGATTGGGCGCATATTACCGGAGCAGACAGTACCGGCGCGCACCTACCCGCCACGCCGGGGCCTTTGGGGCTACAGGGTTGATCGACCCCCTCGTTGGAAAAGTCTCGATCTCTACTTTTCAAGGAAACCGGAATCGGGTCGATCGGATGTAAGGAGGCGGAGCTACGTCTCCCGGAATAGAGGCAACTTTAAAGCGCAAATGGCTATCAAATGGGGTGAAATAGGCCCACTTTGGGAGGCCGCAGCTCCTCCAAATAAGGTCCGAGAAGCACAATTCTGGTATATTTTGAAAGGGCGGATCTCTGGCTTTAAAACGCTTCTCTCAGATTTTCGATTGGGCGCATATTACCGGAGCAGACAGTACCGGCGCGCACCTACCCGCCACGCCGGGGCCTTTGGGGCTACAGGGTTGATCGACCCGTCGTTGGAAAGGTCTCGATCTCTACTTTTCAAGGAAACCGGAATCCAGTCGATCGGATGTAAGGAGGCGGAGCTACGTCTCCCGGAAGAGAGGCAACTTTAAAGCGCAAATGGCTATCAAATAGGGTGAAATAGGCCCACTTTGGGAGGCCGCAGCTCCTCCAAATCAGGTCCGAGAAGCACAATTCTGGTATATTTTGAAAGGGCGGATCTCTGGCTTTAAAACGCTTCTCTCGGATTTTCGATTGGGCGCATATTACCGGAGCAGACAGTACCGGTGCGCACCTACCCGCCACGCCGGGGCCTTTGGGGCTACAGGGTTGATCGACCCCTCGTTGGAAAGATCTCGATCTCTACTTTTCAAGGAAACTGGATTCGGGTCGATCGAATGTAAGGAGGCGGAGCTACGTCTCCCGGAAGAGAGGCAACTTTAAAACGCAAATGGCTATCAAATGGGGTGAAATAGGCCCACTTTGGGAGGCCGCAGCTCCTCCAAATCAGGTCCGAGAAGCACAATTCTGGTATATTTTGAAAGGGCGGATCTCTGGCTTTAAAACGCTTCTCTCGGATTTTCGATTGGGCGCATATTACCGGAGCAGACAGTTCCAGCGCGCACCTACCCGCCACGCCGGGGCCTTTGGGGCTACAGGGTTGATCGACCACTCGTTGGAAAGGTCTCGATCTCTACTTTTCAAGGAAACCGGAATCCAGTCGATCGGATGTAAGGAGGCGGAGCTACGTCTCCCGGAAGAGAGGCAACTTTAAAGCGCGATTGGCTTTCAAATGGGGTGAAATAGGCCCATTTTGGGAGGCCGCAGCTCCTCCAAATCAGGTCCGAGAAGCACAATTCTGGTATATTTTGAAAGGGCGGATCTCTGGCTTTAAAAAGCTTCTCTCGGATTTTCGATTGGGCGCATATTACCGGAGCAGACAGTACCGGCGCGCACCTACCCGCCACGCCGGGGCCTTTGGGGCTACAGGGTTGATCGACCCCTCGTTGGAAAGGTCTCGATCTCTACTTTTCAAGGAAACTGGAATCGGTTCGATCGGATGTAAGGAGGCGGAGCTACGTCTCCCGGAAGAGAGGCAACTTTAAAGCGCAAATGGCTATCAAATGGGGTGAAATAGGCCCACTTTGGGAGGCCGCAGCTCCTCCAAATCAGGTCCGAGAAGCACAATTCTGGTATATTTTGAAAGGGCGGATCTCTGGCTTTAAAAAGCTTCTCTCGGATTTTCGATTGGGCGCATATTACCGGAGCAGACAGTACCGGCGCGCACCTACCCGCCACGCCGGGGCCTTTGGGGCTACAGGGTTGATCGACCCCTCGTTGGAAAGGTCTCGATCTCTACTTTTCAAGGAAACCGGAATCGGGTCGATCGGATGTAAGGAGGCGGAGCTACGTCTCCCGGAAGAGAGGCAACTTTAAAGCGCAAATGGCTATCAAATGGGGTGAAATAGGCCCACTTTGGGAGGCCGCAGCTCCTCCAAATCAGGTCCGAGAAGCACAATTCTGGTATATTTTGAAAGGGCGGATCTCTGGCTTTAAAACGCTTCTCTCGGATTTTCGATTGGGTGCATATTACCGGAGCAGACAGTACCGGTGCGCACCTACCCGCCACGCCGGGGCCTTTGGGGCTACAGGGTTGATTGACCCCTCGTTGGAAAGGTCTCGATCTCTACTTTTCAAGGAAACTGGAATCGGGTCGATCGGATGTAAGGAGGCGGAGCTACGTCTCCCGGAAGAGAGGCAGCTTTAAAGTGCAAATGTCTATCAAATGGGGTGAAATAGGCCCACTTTGGGAGGCCGCAGCTCCTCCAAATCAGGTCCGAGAAGCACAATTCTGGTATATTTTGAAAGGGCGGATCCCTGGCTTTAAAACGATTCTCTCGGATTTTCGATTGGGCACATAGTACCGGAGCAGACAGTACCGGTGCGCACCTACCCGCCACGCTGGGGCCTTTGGGGCTACAGGGCTGCTCGACCACTCGTTGGAAAGGTCTCGATCTCTACTTTTCAAGGAAACCGGAATCCAGTCGATCGGATGTAAGGAGGCGGAGCTACGTCTCCCGGAAGAGAGGCAACTTTAAAGCGCGAATGGCTTTCAAATGGGGTGAAATAGGCCCACTTTGGGAGGCCGCAGCTCCTCCAAATCAGGTCCGAGAAGCACAATTCTGGTATATTTTGAAAGGGCGGATCTCTGGCTTTAAAACGCTTCTCTCGGATTTTCGATTGGGCGCATATTACCGGAGCAGACAGTACCAGCGCGCACCTACCCGCCACGCCGGGGCCTTTGGGGCTACAGGGTTGATCGACCACTCGTTGGAAAGGTCTCGATCTCTACTTTTCAATGAAACCGGAATCAGGTCGATCGGATGTAAGGAGGCGGAGCTACGTCTCCCGGAAGAGAGGCAACTTTAAAGCGCAAATGGCTATCAAATGGGGTGAAATAGGCCCACTTTGGGAGGACGCAGCTCCTCCAAATCAGGTCCGAGAAGCACAATTCTGGTATATTTTGAAAGGGCGGATCTCTGGCTTTAAAACGCTTCTCTCAGATTTTCGATTGGGCGCATATTACCGGAGCAGACAGTACCGGCGCGCACCTACCCGCCACGCCGGGGCCTTTGGGGCTACAGGGTTGATCGACCCGTCGTTGGAAAGGTCTCGATCTCTACTTTTCAACGAAACCGGAATCGGGTCGATCGGATGTAAGGAGGCGGAGCTACGTCTCCCGGAAGAGAGGCAACTTTAAAGCGCAAATGGCTATCAAATAGGGGTGAAATAGGCCCACTTTGGGAGGCCGCAGCTCCTCCAAATCAGGTCCGAGAAGCACAATTCTGGTATATTTTGAAAGGGCAGATCTCTGGCTTTAAAACGCTTCTCTCGGATTTTCGATTGGGCGCATATTACCGGAGCAGACAGTACCGGCGCGCACCTACCCGCCACGCCGGGGCCTTTGGGGCTACAGGGCTGAACGACCCCTCGTTGGAAAGGTCTCGATCTCTACTTTTCAAGGAAACCGGAATCAGGTCGATCGGATGTAAGGAGGCGGAGCTACGTCTCCCGGAAGAGAGGCAACTTTAAAGCGCAAATGGCTATCAAATGGGGTGAAATAGGCCCACTTTGGGAGGCCGCAGCTCCTCCAAATCAGGTCCGAGAAGCACAATTCTGGTATATTTTGAAAGGGCGGATCTCTGGCTTTATAACGCTTCTCTCGGATTTTCGATTGGGCGCATATTACCGGAGCAGACAGTACCGGTGCGCACCTACCCGCCACGCTGGGGCCTTTGGGGCTACAGGGTTGATCGACCCCTCGTTGGAAAGATCTCGATCTCTACTTTTCAAGGAAACTGGAATCGGGTCGATCGGATGTAAGGAGGCGGAGCTACGTCTCCCGGAAGAGAGGCAACTTTAAAACGCAAATGGCTATTAAATGGGGTGAAATAGGCCCACTTTGGGAGGCCGCAGCTCCTCCAAATCAGGTCCGAGAAGCACAATTCTGGTATATTTTGAAAGGGCGGATCTCTGGCTTTAAAACGCTTCTCTCGGATTTTCGATTGGGCGCATATTACCGGAGCAGACAGTACCGGTGCGCACCTACCCGCCACGCCGGGGCCTTTGGGGCTACAGGGTTGATTGACCCCTCGTTGGAAAGGTCTCGATCTCTACTTTTCAAGGAAACTGGAATCGGGTCGATCGGATGTAAGGAGGCGGAGCTACGTCTCCCGGAAGAGAGGCAGCTTTAAAGCGCAAATGGCTATCAAATGGGGTGAAATAGGCCCACTTTGGGAGGCCGCAGTTCCTCCAAATCAGGTCCGAGAAGCACAATTCTGGTATATTTTGAAAGGGCGGATCTCTGGCTTTAAAAAGCTTCTCTCGGATTTTCGATTGGGCGCATATTACCAGAGCAGACAGTACCGGCGCGCACCTACCCGCCACGCCGGGGCCTTTGGGGCTACAGGGTTGATCGACCCCTCGTTGGAAAGGTCTCGATCTCTACTTTTCAAGGAAACCGGAATCGGGTCGATCGGATGTAAGGAGGCGGAGCTACGTCTCCCGGAAGAGAGGCAACTTTAAAGCGCAAATGGCTATCAAATGGGGTGAAATAGGCCCACTTTGGGAGGCCGCAGCTCCTCCAAATCAGGTCCGAGAAGCACAATTCTGGTATATTTTGAAAGGGCGGATCTCTGGCTTTAAAAAGCTTCTCTCGGATTTTCGATTGGGCGCATATTACCGGAGCAGACAGTACCGGCGCGCACCTACCCGCCACGCCGGGGCCTTTGGGGCTACAGGGTTGATCGACCCCTCGTTGGAAAGGTCTCGATCTCTACTTTTCAAGGAAACCGGAATTGGGTCGATCGGATGTAAGGAGGCGGAGCTACGTCTCCCGGAAGAGAGGCAACTTTAAAGCGCAAATGGCTATCAAATGGGGTGAAATAGGCCCACTTTGGGAGGCCGCAGCTCCTCCAAATCAGGTCCGAGAAGCACAATTCTGGTATATTTTGAAAGGGCGGATCTCTGGCTTTAAAAAGCTTCTCTCGGATTTTCGATTGGGCGCATATTACCGGAGCAGACAGTACCGGCGCGCACCTACCCGCCACGCCGGGGCCTTTGGGGCTACAGGGTTGATCGACCCCTCGTTGGAAAGGTCTCGATCTCTACTTTTCAAGGAAACTGGAATCGGTTCGATCGGATGTAAGGAGGCGGAGCTACGTCTCCCGGAAGAGAGGCAACTTTAAAGCGCAAATGGCTATCAAATGGGGTGAAATAGGCCCACTTTGGGAGGCCGCAGCTCCTCCAAATCAGGTCCGAGAAGCACAATTCTGGTATATTTTGAAAGGGCGGATCTCTGGCTTTAAAAAGCTTCTCTCGGATTTTCGATTGGGCGCATATTACCGGAGCAGACAGTACCGGCGCGCACCTACCCGCCACGCCGGGGCCTTTGGGGCTACAGGGTTGATCGACCCCTCGTTGGAAAGGTCTCGATCTCTACTTTTCAAGGAAACCGGAATCGGGTCGATCGGATGTAAGGAGGCGGAGCTACGTCTCCCGGAAGAGAGGCAACTTTAAAGCGCAAATGGCTATCAAATGGGGTGAAATAGGCCCACTTTGGGAGGCCGCAGCTCCTCCAAATCAGGTCCGAGAAGCACAATTCTGGTATATTTTGAAAGGGCGGATCTCTGGCTTTAAAACGCTTCTCTCGGATTTTCGATTGGGTGCATATTACCGGAGCAGACAGTACCGGTGCGCACCTACCCGCCACGCCGGGGCCTTTGGGGCTACAGGGTTGATTGACCCCTCGTTGGAAAGGTCTCGATCTCTACTTTTCAAGGAAACTGGAATTGGGTCGATCGGATGTAAGGAGGCGGAGCTACGTCTCCCGGAAGAGAGGCAGCTTTAAAGTGCAAATGTCTATCAAATGGGGTGAAATAGGCCCACTTTGGGAGGCCGCAGCTCCTCCAAATCAGGTCCGAGAAGCACAATTCTGGTATATTTTGAAAGGGCGGATCTCTGGCTTTAAAACGCTTCTCTCGGATTTTCGATTGGGCGCATATTACCGGAGCAGACAGTACCGGTGCGCACCTACCCGCCACGCCGGGGCCTTTGGGGCTACAGGGTTGATTGACCCCTCGTTGGAAAGGTCTCGATCTCTACTTTTCAAGGAAACTGGAATCGGGTCGATCGGATGTAAGGAGGCGGAGCTACGTCTCCCGGAAGAGAGGCAGCTTTAAAGCGCAAATGGCTATCAAATGGGGTGAAATAGGCCCACTTTGGGAGGCCGCAGCTCCTTCAAATCAGGTCCGAGAAGCACAATTCTGGTATATTTTGAAAGGGCGGATCCCTGGCTTTAAAACGATTCTCTCGGATTTTCGATTGGGCACATAGTACCGGAGCAGACAGTACCGGTGCGCACCTACCCGCCACGCTGGGGCCTTTGGGGCTACAGGGCTGCTCGACCACTCGTTGGAAAGGTCTCGATCTCTACTTTTCAAGGAAACCGGAATCCAGTCGATCGGATGTAAGGAGGCGGAGCTACGTCTCCCGGAAGAGAGGCAACTTTAAAGCGCGAATGGCTTTCAAATGGGGTGAAATAGGCCCACTTTGGGAGGCCGCAGCTCCTCCAAATCAGGTCCGAGAAGCACAATTCTGGTATATTTTGAAAGGGCGGATCTCTGGCTTTAAAACGCTTCTCTCGGATTTTCGATTGGGCGCATATTACCGGAGCAGACAGTACCAGCGCGCACCTACCCGCCACGCCGGGGCCTTTGGGGCTACAGGGTTGATCGACCACTCGTTGGAAAGGTCTCGATCTCTACTTTTCAATGAAACCGGAATCAGGTCGATCGGATGTAAGGAGGCGGAGCTACGTCTCCCGGAAGAGAGGCAACTTTAAAGCGCAAATGGCTATCAAATGGGGTGAAATAGGCCCACTTTGGGAGGACGCAGCTCCTCCAAATCAGGTCCGAGAAGCACAATTCTGGTATATTTTGAAAGGGCGGATCTCTGGCTTTAAAACGCTTCTCTCAGATTTTCGATTGGGCGCATATTACCGGAGCAGACAGTACCGGCGCGCACCTACCCGCCACGCCGGGGCCTTTGGGGCTACAGGGTTGATCGACCCGTCGTTGGAAAGGTCTCGATCTCTACTTTTCAACGAAACCGGAATCGGGTCGATCGGATGTAAGGAGGCGGAGCTACGTCTCCCGGAAGAGAGGCAACTTTAAAACGCAAATGGCTATTAAATGGGGTGAAATAGGCCCACTTTGGGAGGCCGCAGCTCCTCCAAATCAGGTCCGAGAAGCACAATTCTGGTATATTTTGAAAGGGCGGATCTCTGGCTTTAAAACGCTTCTCTCGGATTTTCGATTGGGCGCATATTACCGGAGCAGACAGTACCGGTACGCACCTACCCGCCACGCCGGGGCCTTTGGGGCTACAGGGTTGATTGACCCCTCGTTGGAAAGGTCTCGATCTCTACTTTTCAAGGAAACTGGAATCGGGTCGATCGGATGTAAGGAGGCGGAGCTACGTCTCCCGGAAGAGAGGCAGCTTTAAAGCGCAAATGGCTATCAAATGGGGTGAAATAGGCCCACTTTGGGAGGCCGCAGTTCCTCCAAATCAGGTCCGAGAAGCACAATTATGGTATATTTTGAAAGGGCGGATCTCTGGCTTTAAAAAGCTTCTCTCGGATTTTCGATTGGGCGCATATTACCAGAGCAGACAGTACCGGCGCGCACCTACCCGCCACGCCGGGGCCTTTGGGGCTACAGGGTTGATCGACCCCTCGTTGGAAAGGTCTCGATCTCTACTTTTCAAGGAAACCGGAATCGGGTCGATCGGATGTAAGGAGGCGGAGCTACGTCTCCCGGAAGAGAGGCAACTTTAAAGCGCAAATGGCTATCAAATGGGGTGAAATAGGCCCACTTTGGGAGGCCGCAGCTCCTCCAAATCAGGTCCGAGAAGCACAATTCTGGTATATTTTGAAAGGGCGGATCTCTGGCTTTAAAAAGCTTCTCTCGGATTTTCGATTGGGCGCATATTACCGGAGCAGACAGTACCGGCGCGCACCTACCCGCCACGCCGGGGCCTTTGGGGCTACAGGGTTGATCGACCCCTCGTTGGAAAGGTCTCGATCTCTACTTTTCAAGGAAACCGGAATCGGGTCGATCGGATGTAAGGAGGCGGAGCTACGTCTCCCGGAAGAGAGGCAACTTTAAAGCGCAAATGGCTATCAAATGGGGTGAAATAGGCCCACTTTGGGAGGCCGCAGTTCCTCCAAATCAGGTCCGAAAAGCACAATTCTGGTATATTTTGAAAGGGCGGATCTCTGGCTTTAAAAAGCTTCTCTCGGATTTTCGATTGGGCGCATATTACCGGAGCAGACAGTACCGGCGCGCACCTACCCGCCACGCCGGGGCCTTTGGGGCTACAGGGTTGAACGACCCCTCGTTGGAAAGGTCTCGATCTCTACTTTTCAAGGAAACCGGAATCGGGTCGATCGGATGTAAGGAGGCGGAGCTACGTCTCCCGGAAGAGAGGCAACTTTAAAGCGCAAATGGCTATCAAATGGGGTGAAATAGGCCCACTTTGGGAGGCCGCAGCTCCTCCAAATCAGGTCCGAGAAGCACAATTCTGGTATATTTTGAAAGGGCGGATCTCTGGCTTTAAAAAGCTTCTCTCGGATTTTCGATTGGGCGCATATTACCGGAGCAGACAGTACCGGCGCGCACCTACCCGCCACGCCGGGGCCTTTGGGGCTACAGGGTTGATCGACCCCTCGTTGGAAAGGTCTCGATCTCTACTTTTCAAGGAAACCGGAATCGGGTCGATCGGATGTAAGGAGGCGGAGCTACGTCTCCCGGAAGAGAGGCAACTTTAAAGCGCAAATGGCTATCAAATGGGGTGAAATAGGCCCACTTTGGGAGGACGCAGCTCCTCCAAATCAGGTCCGAGAAGCACAATTCTGGTATATTTTGAAAGGGCGGATCTCTGGCTTTAAAACGCTTCTCTCAGATTTTCGATTGGGCGCATATTACCGGAGCAGACAGTACCGGCGCGCACCTACCCGCCACGCCGGGGCCTTTGGGGCTACAGGGTTGATCGACCCGTCGTTGGAAAGGTCTCGATCTCTACTTTTCAAGGAAACCGGAATCGGGTCGATCGGATGTAAGGAGGCGGAGCTACGTCTCCCGGAAGAGAGGCAACTTTAAAGCGCAAATGGCTATCAAATAGGGTGAAATAGGCCCACTTTGGGAGGCCGCAGCTCCTCCAAATCAGGTCCGAGAAGCACAATTCTGGTATATTTTGAAAGGGCGGATCTCTGGCTTTAAAACGCTTCTCTCGGATTTTCGATTGGGCGCATATTACCGGAGCAGACAGTACCGGCGCGCACCTACCCGCCACGCCGGGGCCTTTGGGGCTACAGGGCTGAACGACCCCTCGTTGGAAAGGTCTCGATCTCTACTTTTCAAGGAAACCGGAATCAGGTCGATCGGATGTAAGGAGGCGGAGCTACGTCTCCCGGAAGAGAGGCAACTTTAAAGCGCAAATGGCTATCAAATGGGGTGAAATAGGCCCACTTTGGGAGGCCGCAGCTCCTCCAAATCAGGTCCGAGAAGCACAATTCTGGTATATTTTGAAAGGGCGGATCTCTGGCTTTAAAACGCTTCTCTCGGATTTTCGATTGGGCGCATATTACCGGAGCAGACAGTACCGGTGCGCACCTACCCGCCACGCCGGGGCCTTTGGGGCTACAGGGTTGATTGACCCCTCGTTGGAAAGGTCTCGATCTCTACTTTTCAAGGAAACTGGAATCGGGTCGATCGGATGTAAGGAGGCGGAGCTACGTCTCCCGGAAGAGAGGCAGCTTTAAAGCGCAAATGGCTATCAAATGGGGTGAAATAGGCCCACTTTGGGAGGCCGCAGTTCCTCCAAATCAGGTCCGAGAAGCACAATTCTGGTATATTTTGAAAGGGCGGATCTCTGGCTTTAAAAAGCTTCTCTCGGATTTTCGATTGGGCGCATATTACCGGAGCAGACAGTACCGGCGCGCACCTACCCGCCACGCCGGGGCCTTTGGGGCTACAGGGTTGATCGACCCCTCGTTGGAAAGGTCTCGATCTCTACTTTTCAAGGAAACCGGAATCAGGTCGATCGGATGTAAGGAGGCGGAGCTACGTCTCCCGGAAGAGAGGCAACTTTAAAGCGCAAATGGCTATCAAATGGGGTGAAATAGGCCCACTTTGGGAGGCCGCAGCTCCTCCAAATCAGGTCCGAGAAGCACAATTCTGGTATATTTTGAAAGGGCGGATCTCTGGCTTTATAACGCTTCTCTCGGATTTTCGATTGGGCGCATATTACCGGAGCAGACAGTACCGGTGCGCACCTACCCGCCACGCTGGGGCCTTTGGGGCTACAGGGTTGATCGACCCCTCGTTGGAAAGATCTCGATCTCTACTTTTCAAGGAAACTGGAATCGGGTCGATCGAATGTAAGGAGGCGGAGCTACGTCTCCCGGAAGAGAGGCAACTTTAAAACGCAAATGGCTATTAAATGGGGTGAAATAGGCCCACTTTGGGAGGCCGCAGCTCCTCCAAATCAGGTCCGAGAAGCACAATTCTGGTATATTTTGAAAGGGCGGATCTCTGGCTTTAAAACGCTTCTCTCGGATTTTCGATTGGGCGCATATTACCGGAGCAGACAGTACCGGTACGCACCTACCCGCCACGCCGGGGCCTTTGGGGCTACAGGGTTGATTGACCCCTCGTTGGAAAGGTCTCGATCTCTACTTTTCAAGGAAACTGGAATCGGGTCGATCGGATGTAAGGAGGCGGAGCTACGTCTCCCGGAAGAGAGGCAGCTTTAAAGCGCAAATGGCTATCAAATGGGGTGAAATAGGCCCACTTTGGGAGGCCGCAGTTCCTCCAAATCAGGTCCGAGAAGCACAATTCTGGTATATTTTGAAAGGGCGGATCTCTGGCTTTAAAAAGCTTCTCTCGGATTTTCGATTGGGCGCATATTACCAGAGCAGACAGTACCGGCGCGCACCTACCCGCCACGCCGGGGCCTTTGGGGCTACAGGGTTGATCGACCCCTCGTTGGAAAGGTCTCGATCTCTACTTTTCAAGGAAACCGGAATCGGGTCGATCGGATGTAAGGAGGCGGAGCTACGTCTCCCGGAAGAGAGGCAACTTTAAAGCGCAAATGGCTATCAAATGGGGTGAAATAGGCCCACTTTGGGAGGCCGCAGCTCCTCCAAATCAGGTCCGAGAAGCACAATTCTGGTATATTTTGAAAGGGCGGATCTCTGGCTTTAAAAAGCTTCTCTCGGATTTTCGATTGGGCGCATATTACCGGAGCAGACAGTACCGGCGCGCACCTACCCGCCACGCCGGGGCCTTTGGGGCTACAGGGTTGATCGACCCCTCGTTGGAAAGGTCTCGATCTCTACTTTTCAAGGAAACCGGAATCGGGTCGATCGGATGTAAGGAGGCGGAGCTACGTCTCCCGGAAGAGAGGCAACTTTAAAGCGCAAATGGCTATCAAATGGGGTGAAATAGGCCCACTTTGGGAGGCCGCAGTTCCTCCAAATCAGGTCCGAAAAGCACAATTCTGGTATATTTTGAAAGGGCGGATCTCTGGCTTTAAAAAGCTTCTCTCGGATTTTCGATTGGGCGCATATTACCGGAGCAGACAGTACCGGCGCGCACCTACCCGCCACGCCGGGGCCTTTGGGGCTACAGGGTTGATCGACCCCTCGTTGGAAAGGTCTCGATCTCTACTTTTCAAGGAAACCGGAATCGGGTCGATCGGATGTAAGGAGGCGGAGCTACGTCTCCCGGAAGAGAGGCAACTTTAAAGCGCAAATGGCTATCAAATGGGGTGAAATAGGCCCACTTTGGGAGGCCGCAGTTCCTCCAAATCAGGTCCGAGAAGCCCAATTCTGGTATATTTTGAAAGGGCGGATCTCTGGCTTTAAAAAGCTTCTCTCGGATTTTCGATTGGGCGCATATTACCGGAGCAGACAGTACCGGCGCGCACCTACCCCCGCCACGCCGGGGCCTTTGGGGGCTACAGGGTTGAACGACCCCCTCGTTGGAAAGGTCTCGATCTCTACTTTTCAAGGAAACCGGAATCGGGTCGATCGGATGTAAGGAGGCGGAGCTACGTCTCCCGGAAGAGAGGCAACTTTAAAGCGCAAATGGCTATCAAATGGGGTGAAATAGGCCCACTTTGGGAGGCCGCAGCTCCTCCAAATCAGGTCCGAGAAGCACAATTCTGGTATATTTTGAAAGGGCGGATCTCTGGCTTTAAAAAGCTTCTCTCGGATTTTCGATTGGGCGCATATTACCGGAGCAGACAGTACCGGCGCGCACCTACCCGCCACGCCGGGGCCTTTGGGGCTACAGGGTTGATCGACCCCTCGTTGGAAAGGTCTCGATCTCTACTTTTCAAGGAAACCGGAATCGGGTCGATCGGATGTAAGGAGGCGGAGCTACGTCTCCCGGAAGAGAGGCAACTTTAAAGCGCAAATGGCTATCAAATGGGGTGAAATAGGCCCACTTTGGGAGGACGCAGCTCCTCCAAATCAGGTCCGAGAAGCACAATTCTGGTATATTTTGAAAGGGCGGATCTCTGGCTTTAAAAACGCTTCTCTCAGATTTTCGATTGGGCGCATATTACCGGAGCAGACAGTACCGGCGCGCACCTACCCGCCACGCCGGGGCCTTTGGGGCTACAGGGTTGATCGACCCGTCGTTGGAAAGGTCTCGATCTCTACTTTTCAAGGAAACCGGAATCGGGTCGATCGGATGTAAGGAGGCGGAGCTACGTCTCCCGGAAGAGAGGCAACTTTAAAGCGCAAATGGCTATCAAATAGGGTGAAATAGGCCCACTTTGGGAGGCCGCAGCTCCTCCAAATCAGGTCCGAGAAGCACAATTCTGGTATATTTTGAAAGGGCGGATCTCTGGCTTTAAAACGCTTCTCTCGGATTTTCGATTGGGCGCATATTACCGGAGCAGACAGTACCGGCGCGCACCTACCCGCCACGCCGGGGCCTTTGGGGCTACAGGGCTGAACGACCCCTCGTTGGAAAGGTCTCGATCTCTACTTTTCAAGGAAACCGGAATCAGGTCGATCGGATGTAAGGAGGCGGAGCTACGTCTCCCGGAAGAGAGGCAACTTTAAAGCGCAAATGGCTATCAAATGGGGTGAAATAGGCCCACTTTGGGAGGCCGCAGCTCCTCCAAATCAGGTCCGAGAAGCACAATTCTGGTATATTTTGAAAGGGCGGATCTCTGGCTTTAAAACGCTTCTCTCGGATTTTCGATTGGGCGCATATTACCGGAGCAGACAGTACCGGTGCGCACCTACCCGCCACGCCGGGGCCTTTGGGGCTACAGGGTTGATTGACCCCTCGTTGGAAAGGTCTCGATCTCTACTTTTCAAGGAAACTGGAATCGGGTCGATCGGATGTAAGGAGGCGGAGCTACGTCTCCCGGAAGAGAGGCAGCTTTAAAGCGCAAATGGCTATCAAATGGGGTGAAATAGGCCCACTTTGGGAGCCGCAGTTCCTCCAAATCAGGTCCGAGAAGCACAATTCTGGTATATTTTGAAAGGGCGGATCTCTGGCTTTAAAAAGCTTCTCTCGGATTTTCGATTGGGCGCATATTACCGGAGCAGACAGTACCGGCGCGCACCTACCCGCCACGCCGGGGCCTTTGGGGCTACAGGGTTGATCGACCCCTCGTTGGAAAGGTCTCGATCTCTACTTTTCAAAGAAACCGGAATCGGGTCGATCGGATGTAAGGAGGCGGAGCTACGTCTCCCGGAAGAGAGGCAACTTTAAAACGCAAATGGCTATTAAATGGGGTGAAATAGGCCCACTTTGGGAGGCCGCAGCTCCTCCAAATCAGGTCCGAGAAGCACAATTCTGGTATATTTTGAAAGGGCGGATCTCTGGCTTTAAAACGCTTCTCTCGGATTTTCGATTGGGCGCATATTACCGGAGCAGACAGTACCGGTACGCACCTACCCGCCACGCCGGGGCCTTTGGGGCTACAGGGTTGATTGACCCCTCGTTGGAAAGGTCTCGATCTCTACTTTTCAAGGAAACTGGAATCGGGTCGATCGGATGTAAGGAGGCGGAGCTACGTCTCCCGGAAGAGAGGCAGCTTTAAAGCGCAAATGGCTATCAAATGGGGTGAAATAGGCCCACTTTGGGAGGCCGCAGTTCCTCCAAATCAGGTCCGAGAAGCACAATTATGGTATATTTTGAAAGGGCGGATCTCTGGCTTTAAAAAGCTTCTCTCGGATTTTCGATTGGGCGCATATTACCAGAGCAGACAGTACCGGCGCGCACCTACCCGCCACGCCGGGGCCTTTGGGGCTACAGGGTTGATCGACCCCTCGTTGGAAAGGTCTCGATCTCTACTTTTCAAGGAAACCGGAATCGGGTCGATCGGATGTAAGGAGGCGGAGCTACGTCTCCCGGAAGAGAGGCAACTTTAAAGCGCAAATGGCTATCAAATGGGGTGAAATAGGCCCACTTTGGGAGGCCGCAGCTCCTCCAAATCAGGTCCGAGAAGCACAATTCTGGTATATTTTGAAAGGGCGGATCTCTGGCTTTAAAAAGCTTCTCTCGGATTTTCGATTGGGCGCATATTACCGGAGCAGACAGTACCGGCGCGCACCTACCCGCCACGCCGGGGCCTTTGGGGCTACAGGGTTGATCGACCCCTCGTTGGAAAGGTCTCGATCTCTACTTTTCAAGGAAACCGGAATCGGGTCGATCGGATGTAAGGAGGCGGAGCTACGTCTCCCGGAAGAGAGGCAACTTTAAAGCGCAAATGGCTATCAAATGGGGTGAAATAGGCCCACTTTGGGAGGCCGCAGTTCCTCCAAATCAGGTCCGAAAAGCACAATTCTGGTATATTTTGAAAGGGCGGATCTCTGGCTTTAAAAAGCTTCTCTCGGATTTTCGATTGGGCGCATATTACCGGAGCAGACAGTACCGGCGCGCACCTACCCGCCACGCCGGGGCCTTTGGGGCTACAGGGTTGAACGACCCCTCGTTGGAAAGGTCTCGATCTCTACTTTTCAAGGAAACCGGAATCGGGTCGATCGGATGTAAGGAGGCGGAGCTACGTCTCCCGGAAGAGAGGCAACTTTAAAGCGCAAATGGCTATCAAATGGGGTGAAATAGGCCCACTTTGGGAGGCCGCAGCTCCTCCAAATCAGGTCCGAGAAGCACAATTCTGGTATATTTTGAAAGGGCGGATCTCTGGCTTTAAAAAGCTTCTCTCGGATTTTCGATTGGGCGCATATTACCGGAGCAGACAGTACCGGCGCGCACCCTACCCGCCACGCCGGGGCCTTTGGGGCTACAGGGTTGATCGACCCCTCGTTGGAAAGGTCTCGATCTCTACTTTTCAAGGAAACCGGAATCGGGTCGATCGGATGTAAGGAGGCGGAGCTACGTCTCCCGGAAGAGAGGCAACTTTAAAGCGCAAATGGCTATCAAATGGGGTGAAATAGGCCCACTTTGGGAGGACGCAGCTCCTCCAAATCAGGTCCGAGAAGCACAATTCTGGTATATTTTGAAAGGGCGGATCTCTGGCTTTAAAACGCTTCTCTCAGATTTTCGATTGGGCGCATATTACCGGAGCAGACAGTACCGGCGCGCACCTACCCGCCACGCCGGGGCCTTTGGGGCTACAGGGTTGATCGACCCGTCGTTGGAAAGGTCTCGATCTCTACTTTTCAAGGAAACCGGAATCGGGTCGATCGGATGTAAGGAGGCGGAGCTACGTCTCCCGGAAGAGAGGCAACTTTAAAGCGCAAATGGCTATCAAATAGGGTGAAATAGGCCCACTTTGGGAGGCCGCAGCTCCTCCAAATCAGGTCCGAGAAGCACAATTCTGGTATATTTTGAAAGGGCGGATCTCTGGCTTTAAAACGCTTCTCTCGGATTTTCGATTGGGCGCATATTACCGGAGCAGACAGTACCGGCGCGCACCTACCCGCCACGCCGGGGCCTTTGGGGCTACAGGGCTGAACGACCCCTCGTTGGAAAGGTCTCGATCTCTACTTTTCAAGGAAACCGGAATCAGGTCGATCGGATGTAAGGAGGCGGAGCTACGTCTCCCGGAAGAGAGGCAACTTTAAAGCGCAAATGGCTATCAAATGGGGTGAAATAGGCCCACTTTGGGAGGCCGCAGCTCCTCCAAATCAGGTCCGAGAAGCACAATTCTGGTATATTTTGAAAGGGCGGATCTCTGGCTTTAAAACGCTTCTCTCGGATTTTCGATTGGGCGCATATTACCGGAGCAGACAGTACCGGTGCGCACCTACCCCGCCACGCCGGGGCCTTTGGGGCTACAGGGTTGATTGACCCCTCGTTGGAAAGGTCTCGATCTCTACTTTTCAAGGAAACTGGAATCGGGTCGATCGGATGTAAGGAGGCGGAGCTACGTCTCCCGGAAGAGAGGCAGCTTTAAAGCGCAAATGGCTATCAAATGGGGTGAAATAGGCCCACTTTGGGAGGCCGCAGTTCCTCCAAATCAGGTCCGAGAAGCACAATTCTGGTATATTTTGAAAGGGCGGATCTCTGGCTTTAAAAAGCTTCTCTCGGATTTTCGATTGGGCGCATATTACCGGAGCAGACAGTACCGGCGCGCACCTACCCGCCACGCCGGGGCCTTTGGGGCTACAGGGTTGATCGACCCCTCGTTGGAAAGGTCTCGATCTCTACTTTTCAAGGAAACCGGAATCAGGTCGATCGGATGTAAGGAGGCGGAGCTACGTCTCCCGGAAGAGAGGCAACTTTAAAGCGCAAATGGCTATCAAATGGGGTGAAATAGGCCCACTTTGGGAGGCCGCAGCTCCTCCAAATCAGGTCCGAGAAGCACAATTCTGGTATATTTTGAAAGGGCGGATCTCTGGCTTTATAACGCTTCTCTCGGATTTTCGATTGGGCGCATATTACCGGAGCAGACAGTACCGGTGCGCACCTACCCGCCACGCTGGGGCCTTTGGGGCTACAGGGTTGATCGACCCCCTCGTTGGAAAGATCTCGATCTCTACTTTTCAAGGAAACTGGAATCGGGTCGATCGAATGTAAGGAGGCGGAGCTACGTCTCCCGGAAGAGAGGCAACTTTAAAACGCAAATGGCTATTAAATGGGGTGAAATAGGCCCACTTTGGGAGGCCGCAGCTCCTCCAAATCAGGTCCGAGAAGCACAATTCTGGTATATTTTGAAAGGGCGGATCTCTGGCTTTAAAACGCTTCTCTCGGATTTTCGATTGGGCGCATATTACCGGAGCAGACAGTACCGGTACGCACCTACCCGCCACGCCGGGGCCTTTGGGGCTACAGGGTTGATTGACCCCTCGTGGAAAGGTCTCGATCTCTACTTTTCAAGGAAACTGGAATCGGGTCGATCGGATGTAAGGAGGCGGAGCTACGTCTCCCGGAAGAGAGGCAGCTTTAAAGCGCAAATGGCTATCAAATGGGGTGAAATAGGCCCACTTTGGGAGGCCGCAGTTCCTCCAAATCAGGTCCGAGAAGCACAATTCTGGTATATTTTGAAAGGGCGGATCTCTGGCTTTAAAAAGCTTCTCTCGGATTTTCGATTGGGCGCATATTACCAGAGCAGACAGTACCCGGCGCGCACCTACCCGCCACGCCGGGGCCTTTGGGGCTACAGGGTTGATCGACCCCCTCGTTGGAAAGGTCTCGATCTCTACTTTTCAAGGAAACCGGAATCGGGGTCGATCGGATGTAAGGAGGCGGAGCTACGTCTCCCGGAAGAGAGGCAACTTTAAAGCGCAAATGGCTATCAAATGGGGTGAAATAGGCCCACTTTGGGAGGCCGCAGCAGCTCCTCCAAATCAGGTCCGAGAAGCACAATTCTGGTATATTTTGAAAGGGCGGATCTCTGGCTTTAAAAAGCTTCTCTCGGATTTTCGATTGGGCGCATATTACCGGAGCAGACAGTACCGGCGCGCACCTACCCGCCACGCCGGGGCCTTTGGGGCTACAGGGTTGATCGACCCCCTCGTTGGAAAGGTCTCGATCTCTACTTTTCAAGGAAACCGGAATCGGGTCGATCGGATGTAAGGAGGCGGAGCTACGTCTCCCGGAAGAGAGGCAACTTTAAAGCGCAAATGGCTATCAAATGGGGTGAAATAGGCCCACTTTGGGAGGCCGCAGTTCCTCCAAATCAGGTCCGAAAAGCACAATTCTGGTATATTTTGAAAGGGCGGATCTCTGGCTTTAAAAAGCTTCTCTCGGATTTTCGATTGGGCGCATATTACCGGAGCAGACAGTACCGGCGCGCACCTACCCGCCCACGCCGGGGCCTTTGGGGCTACAGGGTTGATCGACCCCTCGTTGGAAAGGTCTCGATCTCTACTTTTCAAGGAAACCGGAATCGGGTCGATCGGATGTAAGGAGGCGGAGCTACGTCTCCCGGAAGAGAGGCAACTTTAAAGCGCAAATGGCTATCAAATGGGGTGAAATAGGCCCACTTTGGGAAGGCCGCAGTTCCTCCAAATCAGGTCCGAGAAGCCCAATTCTGGTATATTTTGAAAGGGCGGATCTCTGGCTTTAAAAAGCTTCTCTCGGATTTTCGATTGGGCGCATATTACCGGAGCAGACAGTACCGGCGCGCACCTACCCGCCACGCCGGGGCCTTTGGGGCTACAGGGTTGAACGACCCCTCGTTGGAAAGGTCTCGATCTCTACTTTTCAAGGAAACCGGAATCGGGTCGATCGGATGTAAGGAGGCGGAGCTACGTCTCCCGGAAGAGAGGCAACTTTAAAGCGCAAATGGCTATCAAATGGGGTGAAATAGGCCCACTTTGGGAGGCCGCAGCTCCTCCAAATCAGGTCCGAGAAGCACAATTCTGGTATATTTTGAAAGGGCGGATCTCTGGCTTTAAAAAGCTTCTCTCGGATTTTCGATTGGGCGCATATTACCGGAGCAGACAGTACCGGCGCGCACCTACCCGCCACGCCGGGGCCTTTGGGGCTACAGGGTTGATCGACCCCTCGTTGGAAAGGTCTCGATCTCTACTTTTCAAGGAAACCGGAATCGGGTCGATCGGATGTAAGGAGGCGGAGCTACGTCTCCCGGAAGAGAGGCAACTTTAAAGCGCAAATGGCTATCAAATGGGGTGAAATAGGCCCACTTTGGGAGGACGCAGCTCCTCCAAATCAGGTCCGAGAAGCACAATTCTGGTATATTTTGAAAGGGCGGATCTCTGGCTTTAAAACGCTTCTCTCAGATTTTCGATTGGGCGCATATTACCGGAGCAGACAGTACCGGCGCGCACCTACCCGCCACGCCGGGGCCTTTGGGGCTACAGGGTTGATCGACCCGTCGTTGGAAAGGTCTCGATCTCTACTTTTCAAGGAAACCGGAATCGGGTCGATCGGATGTAAGGAGGCGGAGCTACGTCTCCCGGAAGAGAGGCAACTTTAAAGCGCAAATGGCTATCAAATAGGGTGAAATAGGCCCACTTTGGGAGGCCGCAGCTCCTCCAAATCAGGTCCGAGAAGCACAATTCTGGTATATTTTGAAAGGGCGGATCTCTGGCTTTAAAACGCTTCTCTCGGATTTTCGATTGGGCGCATATTACCGGAGCAGACAGTACCGGCGCGCACCTACCCGCCACGCCGGGGCCTTTGGGGCTACAGGGCTGAACGACCCCTCGTTGGAAAGGTCTCGATCTCTACTTTTCAAGGAAACCGGAATCAGGTCGATCGGATGTAAGGAGGCGGAGCTACGTCTCCCGGAAGAGAGGCAACTTTAAAGCGCAAATGGCTATCAAATGGGGTGAAATAGGCCCACTTTGGGAGGCCGCAGCTCCTCCAAATCAGGTCCGAGAAGCACAATTCTGGTATATTTTGAAAGGGCGGATCTCTGGCTTTAAAACGCTTCTCTCGGATTTTCGATTGGGCGCATATTACCGGAGCAGACAGTACCGGTGCGCACCTACCCGCCACGCCGGGGCCTTTGGGGCTACAGGGTTGATTGACCCCTCGTTGGAAAGGTCTCGATCTCTACTTTTCAAGGAAACTGGAATCGGGTCGATCGGATGTAAGGAGGCGGAGCTACGTCTCCCGGAAGAGAGGCAGCTTTAAAGCGCAAATGGCTATCAAATGGGGTGAAATAGGCCCACTTTGGGAGGCCGCAGTTCCTCCAAATCAGGTCCGAGAAGCACAATTCTGGTATATTTTGAAAGGGCGGATCTCTGGCTTTAAAAAGCTTCTCTCGGATTTTCGATTGGGCGCATATTACCGGAGCAGACAGTACCGGCGCGCACCTACCCGCCACGCCGGGGCCTTTGGGGCTACAGGGTTGATCGACCCCTCGTTGGAAAGGTCTCGATCTCTACTTTTCAAAGAAACCGGAATCGGGTCGATCGGATGTAAGGAGGCGGAGCTACGTCTCCCGGAAGAGAGGCAGCTTTAAAGTGCAAATGTCTATCAAATGGGGTGAAATAGGCCCACTTTGGGAGGCCGCAGCTCCTCCAAATCAGGTCCGAGAAGCACAATTCTGGTATATTTTGAAAGGGCGGATCTCTGGCTTTAAAACGCTTCTCTCGGATTTTCGATTGGGCGCATATTACCGGAGCAGACAGTACCGGCGCGCACCTTCCCGCCACGCCGGGGCCTTTGGGGCTACAGGGTTGATTGACACCTCGTTGGAAAGGTCTCGATCTCTACTTTTCAAGGAAACTGGAATCGGGTCGATCGGATGTAAGGAGGCGGAGCTACGTCTCCCGGAAGAGAGGCAGCTTTAAAGCGCAAATGGCTATCAAATGGGGTGAAATAGGCCCACTTTGGGAGGCCGCAGTTCCTCCAAATCAGGTCCGAGAAGCACAATTCTGGTATATTTTGAAAGGGCGGATATCTGGCTTTAAAACGCTTCTCTCGGATTTTCGATTGGGCGCATATTACCGGAGCAGACAGTACCGGCGCGCACCTACCCGCCACGTCGGGGCCTTTGGGGCTACAGGGTTGATCGACCCCTCGTTGGAAAGATCTCGATCTCTACTTTTCAAGGAAATTGGATTCGGGTCGATCGAATGTAAGGAGGCGGAGCTACGTCTCCCGGAAGAGAGGCAGCTTTAAAGCGCAAATGGCTATCAAATGGGGTGAAATAGGCCCACTTTGGGAGGCCGCAGCTCCTCCAAATCAGGTCCGAGAAGCACAATTCTGGTATATTTTGAAAGGGCAGATCTCTGGCTTTAAAACGCTTCTCTCGGATTTTCGATTGGGCGCATATTACCGGAGCAGACAGTACCGGCGCGCACCTACCCGCCACGCCGGGGCCTTTGGGGCTACAGGGTTGATTGATCCCTCGTTGGAAAGGTCTCGATCTCTACTTTTCAAGGAAACCGGAATCGGGTCGATCGGATGTAAGGAGGCGGAGCTACGTCTCCCGGAAGAGAGGCAACTTTAAAGCGCAAATGGCTATCAAATGGGGTGAAATAGGCCCAATTTGGGAGGCCGCAGCTCCTCCAAATCAGGTCCGAGAAGCACAATTCTGGTATATTTTGAAAGGGCGGATCTCTGGCTTTAAAACGCTTCTCTCGGATTTTCGATTGGGCGCATATTAACGGAGCAGACAGTACCAGCGCGCACCTACCCGCCACGCCGGGGCCTTTGGGGCTACAGGGTTGATCGACCCCTCGTTGGAAAGGTCTCGATATCTACTTTTCAATGAAACCGGAATCAGGTCGATCGGATGTAAGGAGGCGGAGCTACGTCTCCCGGAAGAGAGGCAACTTTAAAGCGCAAATGGCTATCAAATGGGGTGAAATAGGCCCACTTTGGGAGGCCGCAGCTCCTCCAAATCAGGTCCGAGAAGCACAATTCTGGTATATTTTGAAAGGGCGGATCTCTGGCTTTAAAACGCTTCTCTCGGATTTTCGATTGGGCGCATATTACCGGAGCAGACAGTACCGGCGCGCACCTACCCGCCACGCCGGGGCCTTTGGGGCTACAGGGTTGATCTACCTCTCGTTGGAAAGGTCTCGATCTCTACTTTTCAAGGAAACCGGAATCGGGTCGATCGGATGTAAGGAGGCGGAGCTATGTGTCCCGGAAGAGAGGCAACTTTAAAGCGCAAATGTCTATCAAATGGGGTGAAATAGGCCCACTTTGGGAAGCCGCAGTTCCTACAAATCAGGTCCGAGAAGCACAATTCTGGTATATTTTGAAAGGGCGGATCCCTGGCTTTCAAACGATTCTCTCGGATTTTCGATTGGGCACATAGTACCGGAGCAGACAGTACCGGCGCGCACCTACCCGCCACACTGGGGCCTTTGGGGCTACAGGTCTGCTCGACCACTCGTTGGAAAGGTCTCGATCTCTACTTTTCAAGGAAACCGGAATCCAGTCGATCGGATGTAAGGAGGCGGAGCTACGTCTCCCGGAAGAGAGTCAACTTTAAAGCGCAAATGGCTATCAAATGGGGTGAAATAGGCCCACTTTGGGAAGCCGCAGTTCCTACAAATCAGGTCCGAGAAGCACAATTCTGGTATATTTTGAAAGGGCGGATCCCTGGCTTTCAAACGATTCTCTCGGATTTTCGATTGGGCACATAGTACCGGAGCAGACAGTACCGGCGCGCACCTACCCGCCACACTGGGGCCTTTGGGGCTACAGGGCTGCTCGACCACTCGTTGGAAAGGTCTCGATCTCTACTTTTCAAGGAAACCGGAATCCAGTCGATCGGATGTAAGGAGGCGGAGCTACGTCTCCCGGAAGAGAGTCAACTTTAAAGCGCAAATGGCTATCAAATGGGGTGAAATAGGCCCACTTTGGGAGGCCGCAGCTCCTCCAAATCAGGTCCGAGAAGCACAATTCTGGTATATTTTGAAAGGGCGGATCTCTGGCTTTAAAACGCTTCTCTCGGATTTTCGATTGGGCGCATATTACCGGAGCAGACAGTACCAGCGCGCACCTACCCGCCACGCCGGGGCCTTTGGGGCTACAGGGTTGATCGACCCCTCGTTGGAAAGGTCTCGATCTCTACTTTTCAAGGAAACCGGAATCGGGTCGATCGGATGTAAGGAGGCGGAGCTACGTCTCCCGGAAGAGAGGCAACTTTAAAGCGCAAATGGCTGTCAAATGGGGTGAAATAGGCCCACTTTGGGAGGCCGCAGCTCCTCCAAATCAGGTCCGAGAAGCACAATTCTGGTATATTTTGAAAGGGCGGATCTCTGGCTTTAAAAAGCTTCTCTCGGATTTTCGATTGGGCGCATATTACCGGAGCAGACAGTACCGGCGCGCACCTACCCGCCACGCCGGGGCCTTTGGGGCTACAGGGTTGATCGACCCCTCGTTGGAAAAGTCTCGATCTCTACTTTTCAAGGAAACCGGAATCGGGTCGATCGGATGTAAGGAGGCGGAGCTACGTCTCCTGGAAGAGAGGCAACTTTAAAGCGCAAATGGCTATCAAATGGGGTGAAATAGGCCCACTTTGGGAGGCCGCAGCTCCTCCAAATCAGGTCCGAGAAGCACAATTCTGGTATATTTTGAAAGGGCGGATCTCTGGCTTTAAAACGCTTCTCTTGGATTTTCGATTGGGCACATATTACCGGAGCAGACAGTACCGGCGCGCACCTACCCGCCACGCCGGGGCCTTTGGGGCTACAGGGTTGATCGACCCGTCGTTGGAAAGTTCTCGATCTCTACTTTTCAAGGAAACCGGAATCGGGTCGATCGGATGTAAGGAGGCGGAGCTACGTCTCCCGGAAGAGAGGCAACTTTAAAGCGCAAATGGCTATCAAATAGGGTGAAATAGGCCCACTTTGGGAGGCCGCAGCTCCTCCAAATCAGGTCCGAGAAGCACAATTCTGGTATATTTTGAAAGGGCGGATCTCTGGCTTTAAAACGCTTCTCTCGGATTTTCGATTGGGCGCATATTACCGGAGCAGACAGTACCGGCGCGCACCTACCCGCCACGCCGGGGCCTTTGGGGCTACAGGGCTGATCGACCCCTCGTTGGAAAGGTCTCGATCTCTACTTTTCAAGGAAACCGGAATCAGGTCGATCGGATGTAAGGAGGCGGAGCTACTTCTCCCGGAAGAGAGGCAACTTTAAAGCGCAAATGGCTATCAAATGGGGTGAAATAGGCCCACTTTGGGAGGCCGCAGCTCCTCCAAATCAGGTCCGAGAAGCACAATTCTGGTATATTTTGAAAGGGCGGATCTCTGGCTTTAAAACGCTTCTCTCGGATTTTCGATTGGGCGCATATTACCGGAGCAGACAGTACCGGCGCGCACCTACCCGCCACGCCGGGGCCTTTGGGGCTACAGGGTTGATCTACCTCTCGTTGGAAAGGTCTCGATCTCTACTTTTCAAGGAAAACCGGAATCGGGTCGATCGGATGTAAGGAGGCGGAGCTATGTGTCCCGGAAGAGAGGCAACTTTAAAGCGCAAATGTCTATCAAATGGGGTGAAATAGGCCCACTTTGGGAAGCCGCAGTTCCTACAAATCAGGTCCGAGAAGCACAATTCTGGTATATTTTGAAAGGGCGGATCCCTGGCTTTCAAACGATTCTCTCGGATTTTCGATTGGGCACATAGTACCGGAGCAGACAGTACCGGCGCGCACCTACCCGCCACACTGGGGCCTTTGGGGCTACAGGTCTGCTCGACCACTCGTTGGAAAGGTCTCGATCTCTACTTTTCAAGGAAACCGGAATCCAGTCGATCGGATGTAAGGAGGCGGAGCTACGTCTCCCGGAAGAGAGTCAACTTTAAAGCGCAAATGGCTATCAAATGGGGTGAAATAGGCCCACTTTGGGAAGCCGCAGTTCCTACAAATCAGGTCCGAGAAGCACAATTCTGGTATATTTTGAAAGGGCGGATCCCTGGCTTTCAAACGATTCTCTCGGATTTTCGATTGGGCACATAGTACCGGAGCAGACAGTACCGGCGCGCACCTACCCGCCACACTGGGGCCTTTGGGGCTACAGCGCTGCTCGACCACTCGTTGGAAAGGTCTCGATCTCTACTTTTCAAGGAAACCGGAATCCAGTCGATCGGATGTAAGGAGGCGGAGCTACGTCTCCCGGAAGAGAGTCAACTTTAAAGCGCAAATGGCTATCAAATGGGGTGAAATAGGCCCACTTTGGGAGGCCGCAGCTCCTCCAAATCAGGTCCGAGAAGCACAATTCTGGTATATTTTGAAAGGGCGGATCTCTGGCTTTAAAACGCTTCTCTCGGATTTTCGATTGGGCGCATATTACCGGAGCAGACAGTACCAGCGCGCACCTACCCGCCACGCCGGGGCCTTTGGGGGCTACAGGGTTGATCGACCCCTCGTTGGAAAGGTCTCGATCTCTACTTTTCAAGGAAACCGGAATCGGGTCGATCGGATGTAAGGAGGCGGAGCTACGTCTCCCGGAAGAGAGGCAACTTTAAAGCGCAAATGGCTGTCAAATGGGGTGAAATAGGCCCACTTTGGGAGGCCGCAGCTCCTCCAAATCAGGTCCGAGAAGCACAATTCTGGTATATTTTGAAAGGGCGGATCTCTGGCTTTAAAACGCTTCTCTCGGATTTTCGATTGGGCGCATATTACCGGAGCAGACAGTACCAGCGCGCACCTACCCGCCACGCCGGGGCCTTTGGGGCTACAGGGTTGATCGACCCCTCGTTGGAAAGGTCTCGATCTCTACTTTTCAAGGAAACCGGAATCGGGTCGATCGGATGTAAGGAGGCGGAGCTACGTCTCCCGGAAGAGAGGCAACTTTAAAGCGCAAATGGCTGTCAAATGGGGTGAAATAGGCCCACTTTGGGAGGCCGCAGCTCCTCCAAATCAGGTCCGAGAAGCACAATTCTGGTATATTTTGAAAGGGCGGATCTCTGGCTTTAAAAAGCTTCTCTCGGATTTTCGATTGGGCGCATATTACCGGAGCAGACAGTACCGGCGCGCACCTACCCGCCACGCCGGGGCCTTTGGGGCTACAGGGTTGATCGACCCCTCGTTGGAAAAGTCTCGATCTCTACTTTTCAAGGAAACCGGAATCGGGTCGATCGGATGTAAGGAGGCGGAGCTACGTCTCCTGGAAGAGAGGCAACTTTAAAGCGCAAATGGCTATCAAATGGGGTGAAATAGGCCCACTTTGGGAGGCCGCAGCTCCTCCAAATCAGGTCCGAGAAGCACAATTCTGGTATATTTTGAAAGGGCGGATCTCTGGCTTTAAAACGCTTCTCTTGGATTTTCGATTGGGCACATATTACCGGAGCAGACAGTACCGGCGCGCACCTACCCGCCACGCCGGGGCCTTTGGGGCTACAGGGTTGATCGACCCGTCGTTGGAAAGGTCTCGATCTCTACTTTTCAAGGAAACCGGAATCGGGTCGATCGGATGTAAGGAGGCGGAGCTACGTCTCCCGGAAGAGAGGCAACTTTAAAGCGCAAATGGCTATCAAATAGGGTGAAATAGGCCCACTTTGGGAGGCCGCAGCTCCTCCAAATCAGGTCCGAGAAGCACAATTCTGGTATATTTTGAAAGGGCGGATCTCTGGCTTTAAAACGCTTCTCTCGGATTTTCGATTGGGCGCATATTACCGGAGCAGACAGTACCGGCGCGCACCTACCCGCCACGCCGGGGCCTTTGGGGCTACAGGGCTGATCGACCCCTCGTTGGAAAGGTCTCGATCTCTACTTTTCAAGGAAACCGGAATCAGGTCGATCGGATGTAAGGAGGCGGAGCTACTTCTCCCGGAAGAGAGGCAACTTTAAAGCGCAAATGGCTATCAAATGGGGTGAAATAGGCCCACTTTGGGAGGCCGCAGCTCCTCCAAATCAGGTCCGAGAAGCACAATTCTGGTATATTTTGAAAGGGCGGATCTCTGGCTTTAAAACGCTTCTCTCGGATTTTCGATTGGGCGCATATTACCGGAGCAGACAGTACCGGCGCGCACCTACCCGCCACGCCGGGGCCTTTGGGGCTACAGGGTTGATCTACCTCTCGTTGGAAAGGTCTCGATCTCTACTTTTCAAGGAAACCGGAATCGGGTCGATCGGATGTAAGGAGGCGGAGCTATGTGTCCCGGAAGAGAGGCAACTTTAAAGCGCAAATGTCTATCAAATGGGGTGAAATAGGCCCACTTTGGGAAGCCGCAGTTCCTACAAATCAGGTCCGAGAAGCACAATTCTGGTATATTTTGAAAGGGCGGATCCCTGGCTTTCAAACGATTCTCTCGGATTTTCGATTGGGCACATAGTACCGGAGCAGACAGTACCGGCGCGCACCTACCCGCCACACTGGGGCCTTTGGGGCTACAGGTCTGCTCGACCACTCGTTGGAAAGGTCTCGATCTCTACTTTTCAAGGAAATCGGAATCCAGTCGATCGGATGTAAGGAGGCGGAGCTACGTCTCCCGGAAGAGAGTCAACTTTAAAGCGCAAATGGCTATCAAATGGGGTGAAATAGGCCCACTTTGGGAAGCCGCAGTTCCTACAAATCAGGTCCGAGAAGCACAATTCTGGTATATTTTGAAAGGGCGGATCCCTGGCTTTCAAACGATTCTCTCGGATTTTCAATTGGGCACATAGTACCGGAGCAGACAGTACCGGCGCGCACCTACCCGCCACACTGGGGCCTTTGGGGCTACAGGGCTGCTCGACCACTCGTTGGAAAGGTCTCGATCTCTACTTTTCAAGGAAACCGGAATCCAGTCGATCGGATGTAAGGAGGCGGAGCTACGTCTCCCGGAAGAGAGTCAACTTTAAAGCGCAAATGGCTATCAAATGGGGTGAAATAGGCCCACTTTGGGAGGCCGCAGCTCCTCCAAATCAGGTCCGAGAAGCACAATTCTGGTATATTTTGAAAGGGCGGATCTCTGGCTTTAAAACGCTTCTCTCGGATTTTCGATTGGGCGCATATTACCGGAGCAGACAGTACCAGCGCGCACCTACCCGCCACGCCGGGGCCTTTGGGGCTACAGGGTTGATCGACCCCTCGTTGGAAAGGTCTCGATCTCTACTTTTCAAGGAAACCGGAATCGGGTCGATCGGATGTAAGGAGGCGGAGCTACGTCTCCCGGAAGAGAGGCAACTTTAAAGCGCAAATGGCTGTCAAATGGGGTGAAATAGGCCCACTTTGGGAGGCCGCAGCTCCTCCAAATCAGGTCCGAGAAGCACAATTCTGGTATATTTTGAAAGGGCGGATCTCTGGCTTTAAAACGCTTCTCTCGGATTTTCGATTGGGCGCATATTACCGGAGCAGACAGTACCAGCGCGCACCTACCCGCCACGCCGGGGCCTTTGGGGCTACAGGGTTGATCGACCCCTCGTTGGAAAGGTCTCGATCTCTACTTTTCAAGGAAACCGGAATCGGGTCGATCGGATGTAAGGAGGCGGAGCTACGTCTCCCGGAAGAGAGGCAACTTTAAAGCGCAAATGGCTGTCAAATGGGGTGAAATAGGCCCACTTTGGGAGGCCGCAGCTCCTCCAAATCAGGTCCGAGAAGCACAATTCTGGTATATTTTGAAAGGGCGGATCTCTGGCTTTAAAAAGCTTCTCTCGGATTTTCGATTGGGCGCATATTACCGGAGCAGACAGTACCGGCGCGCACCTACCCGCCACGCCGGGGCCTTTGGGGCTACAGGGTTGATCGACCCCTCGTTGGAAAAGTCTCGATCTCTACTTTTCAAGGAAACCGGAATCGGGTCGATCGGATGTAAGGAGGCGGAGCTACGTCTCCTGGAAGAGAGGCAACTTTAAAGCGCAAATGGCTATCAAATGGGGTGAAATAGGCCCACTTTGGGAGGCCGCAGCTCCTCCAAATCAGGTCCGAGAAGCACAATTCTGGTATATTTTGAAAGGGCGGATCTCTGGCTTTAAAACGCTTCTCTCGGATTTTCGATTGGGCGCATATTACCGGAGCAGACAGTACCGGCGCGCACCTACCCGCCACGCCGGGGCCTTTGGGGCTACAGGGCTGATCGACCCCTCGTTGGAAAGGTCTCGATCTCTACTTTTCAAGGAAACTGGAATCGGGTCGATCGGATGTAAGGAGGCGGAGCTACGTCTCCCGGAAGAGAGGCAACTTTAAAGCGCAAATGTCTATCAAATGGGGTGAAATAGGCCCACTTTGGGAGGCCGCAGCTCCTCCAAATCAGGTCCGAGAAGCACAATTCTGGTATATTTTGAAAGGGCGGATCTCTGGCTTTAAAACGCTTCTCTCGGATTTTCGATTGGGCGCATATTACTGGAGCAGACAGTACCGGCGCGCACCTACCCGCCACGCCGGGGCTTTTGGGGCTACAGGGTTGATCGACCCCTCGTTGGAAAGGTCTCGATCTCTACTTTTCAAGGAAACCGGAATCGGGTCGATCGGATGTAAGGAGGCGGAGCTACGTCTCCCGGAAGAGAGGCAACTTTAAAGCGCAAATGGCTATCAAATGGGGTGAAATAGGCCCATTTTGGGAGGCCGCAGCTCCTTCAAATCAGGTCCGAGAAGCACAATTCTGGTATATTTTGAAAGGGCGGATCCCTGGCTTTAAAACGATTCTCTCGGATTTTCGATTGGGCACATAGTACCGGAGCAGACAGTACCGGCGCGCACCTACCCGCCACACTGGGGCTTTTGGGGCTACAGGGCTGCTCGACCACTCGTTGGAAAGGTCTCGATCTCTACTTTTCAAGGAAACCGGAATCCAGTCGATTGGATGTAAGGAGGCGGAGCTACGTCTCCCGGAAGAGAGGCAACTTTAAAGCGCAAATGGCTATCAAATGGGGTGAAATAGGCCCACTTTGGGAGGCCGCAGCTCCTCCAAATCAGGTCCGAGAAGCACAATTCTGGTATATTTTGAAAGGGCGGATCTCTGGCTTTAAAAAGCTTCTCTCGGATTTTCGATTGGGCGCATATTACCGGAGCAGACAGTACCGGCGCGCACCTACCCGCCACGCCGGGGCCTTTGGGGCTACAGGGTTGATCGACCCCTCGTTGGAAAAGTCTCGATCTCTACTTTTCAAGGAAACCGGAATCGGGTCGATCGGATGTAAGGAGGCGGAGCTACGTCTCCCGGAAGAGAGGCAACTTTAAAGCGCAAATGGCTATCAAATGGGGTGAAATAGGCCCACTTTGGGAGGCCGCAGCTCCTCCAAATCAGGTCCGAGAAGCACAATTCTGGTATATTTTGAAAGGGCGGATCTCTGGCTTTAAAAAGCTTCTCTCGGATTTTCGATTGGGCGCATATTACCGGAGCAGACAGTACCGGCGCGCACCTACCCGCCACGCCGGGGCCTTTGGGGCTACAGGGTTGATCGACCCCTCGTTGGAAAAGTCTCGATCTCTACTTTTCAAGGAAACCGGAATCGGGTCGATCGGATGTAAGGAGGCGGAGCTACGTCTCCCGGAATAGAGGCAACTTTAAAGCGCAAATGGCTATCAAATGGGGTGAAATAGGCCCACTTTGGGAGGCCGCAGCTCCTCCAAATAAGGTCCGAGAAGCACAATTCTGGTATATTTTGAAAGGGCGGATCTCTGGCTTTAAAACGCTTCTCTTGGATTTTCGATTGGGCGCATATTACCGGAGCAGACAGTACCGGCGCGCACCTACCCGCCACGCCGGGGCCTTTGGGGCTACAGGGTTGATCGACCCGTCGTTGGAAAGGTCTCGATCTCTACTTTTCAAGGAAACCGGAATCCAGTCGATCGGATGTAAGGAGGCGGAGCTACGTCTCCCGGAAGAGAGGCAACTTTAAAGCGCAAATGGCTATCAAATAGGGTGAAATAGGCCCACTTTGGGAGGCCGCAGCTCCTCCAAATCAGGTCCGAGAAGCACAATTCTGGTATATTTTGAAAGGGTGGATCTCTGGCTTTAAAACGCTTCTCTCGGATTTTCGATTGGGCGCATATTACCGGAGCAGACAGTACCGGCGCGCACCTACCCGCCACGCCGGGGCCTTTGGGGCTACAGGGCTGATCGACCCCTCGTTGGAAAGGTCTCGATCTCTACTTTTCAAGGAAACCGGAATCAGGTCGATCGGATGTAAGGAGGCGGAGCTACGTCTCCCGGAAGAGAGGCAACTTTAAAGCGCAAATGGCTATCAAATGGGGTGAAATAGGCCCACTTTGGGAGGCCGCAGCTCCTCCAAATCAGGTCCGAGAAGCACAATTCTGGTATATTTTGAAAGGGCGGATCTCTGGCTTTAAAATACTTCTCTCGGATTTTCGATTGGGCGCATTTTACTGGAGCAGACAGTACCGGCGCGCACCTACCCGCCACGCCGGGGCCTTTGGGGCTACAGGGTTGATCGACCCCTCGTTGGAAAGGTCTCGATCTCTACTTTTCAAGGAAACTGGAATCGGGTCGATCGGATGTAAGGAGGCAGAGCTACGTCTCCCGGAAGAGAGGCAACTTTAAAACGCAAATGGCTATTAAATGGGGTGAAATAGGCCCACTTTGGGAGGCCGCAGCTCCTCCAAATCAGGTCCGAGAAGCACAATTCTGGTATATTTTGAAAGGGCGGATCTCTGGCTTTAAAACGCTTCTCTTGGATTTTCGATTGGGCGCATATTACCGGAGCAGACAGTACCGGCGCGCACCTACCCGCCACGCCGGGGCCTTTGGGGCTACAGGGTTGATCGACCCGTCGTTGGAAAGGTCTCGATCTCTACTTTTCAAGGAAACCGGAATCCAGTCGATCGGATGTAAGGAGGCGGAGCTACGTCTCCCGGAAGAGAGGCAACTTTAAAGCGCAAATGGCTATCAAATAGGGTGAAATAGGCCCACTTTGGGAGGCCGCAGCTCCTCCAAATCAGGTCCGAGAAGCACAATTCTGGTATATTTTGAAAGGGTGGATCTCTGGCTTTAAAAAGCTTCTCTCGGATTTTCGATTGGGCGCATATTACCGGAGCAGACAGTACCGGCGCGCACCTACCCGCCACGCCGGGGCCTTTGGGGCTACAGGGCTGATCGACCCCTCGTTGGAAAGGTCTCGATCTCTACTTTTCAAGGAAACTGGAATCGGGTCGATCGGATGTAAGGAGGCAGAGCTACGTCTCCCGGAAGAGAGGCAGCTTTAAAGCGCAAATGGCTATCAAATGGGGTGAAATAGGCCCACTTTGGGAGGCCGCAGTTCCTCCAAATCAGGTCCGAGAAGCACAATTCTGGTATATTTTGAAAGGGCGGATATCTGGCTTTAAAACGCTTCTCTCGGATTTTCGATTGGGCGCATATTACCGGAGCAGACAGTACCGGCGCGCACCTACCCGCCACGCCGGGGCCTTTGGGGCTACAGGGTTGATCGACCCCTCGTTGGAAAGGTCTCGATCTCTACTTTTCAAGGAAACCGGAATCAGGTCGATCGGATGTAAGGAGGCGGAGCTACGTCTCCCGGAAGAGAGGCAACTTTAAAGCGCAAATGGCTATCAAATGGGGTGAAATAGGCCCACTTTGGGAGGCCGCAGCTCCTCCAAATCAGGTCCGAGAAGCACAATTCTGGTATATTTTGAAAGGGCGGATCTCTGGCTTTAAAACGCTTCTCTCGGATTTTCGATTGGGCGCATATTACCGGAGCAGACAGTACCGGCGCGCACCTACCCGCCACGCCGGGGCCTTTGGGGCTACAGGGTTGTTTGACCCCTCGTTGGAAAGGTCTCGATCTCTACTTTTCAAGGAAACTGGAATCGGGTCGATCGGATGTAAGGAGGCGGAGCTACGTCTCCCGGAAGAGAGGCAACTTTAAAGCGCAAATGGCTATCAAATGGGGTGAAATAGGCCCACTTTGGGAGGCCGCAGTTCCTACAAATCAGGTCTGAGAAGCACAATTCTGGTATATTTTGAAAGGGCGGATCTCTGGCTTTAAAACGCTTCTCTCGGATTTTCGATTAGGCCCATATTACCGGAGCAGATAGTACCGGCGCGCACCTACCCGCCACGCCGGGGCCTTTGGGGCTACAGTGTTGATCGACCCCTCGTTGGAAAGGTCTCGATCTCTACTTTTCAAGGAAACTGGAATCGGGTCGATCGGATGTAAGGAGGCGGAGCTACGTCTCCCGGAAGAGAGGCAGCTTTAAAGCGCAAATGGCTATCAAATGGGGTGAAATAGGCCCACTTTGGGAGGCCGCAGCTCCTCCAAATCAGGTCCGAGAAGCACAATTCTGGTATATTTTGAAAGGGCGGATCTCTGGCTTTAAAACGCTTCTCTCGGATTTTCGATTGGGCGCATATTACCGGAGCAGACAGTTCCAGCGCGCACCTACCCGCCACGCCGGGGCCTTTGGGGCTACAGGGTTGATCGACCACTCGTTGGAAAGGTTTCGATCTCTACTTTTCAAGGAAACCGGAATCGGGTCGATCGGATGTAAGGAGGCGGAGCTACGTCTCCCGGAAGAGAGGCAACTTTAAAGCGCAAATGGCTATCAAATGGGGTGAAATAGGCCCAATTTGGGAGGCAGCAGCTCCTCCAAATCAGGTCCGAGAAGCACAATTCTGGTATATTTTGAAAGGGCGGATCTCTGGCTTTAAAAAGCTTCTCTCGGATTTTCGATTGGGCGCATATTACCGGAGCAGACAGTACCGGCGCGCACCTACCCGCCACGCCGGGGCCTTTGGGGCTACAGGGTTGATCGACCCCTCGTTGGAAAAGTCTCGATCTCTACTTTTCAAGGAAACCGGAATCGGGTCGATCGGATGTAAGGAGGCGGAGCTACGTCTCCCGGAAGAGAGGCAACTTTAAAGCGCAAATGGCTATCAAATGGGGTGAAATAGGCCCACTTTGGGAGGCCGCAGCTCCTCCAAATCAGGTCCGAGAAGCACAATTCTGGTATATTTTGAAAGGGCGGATCTCTGGCTTTAAAAAGCTTCTCTCGGATTTTCGATTGGGCGCATATTACCGGAGCAGACAGTACCGGCGCGCACCTACCCGCGACGCCGGGGCCTTTGGGGCTACAGGGTTGATCGACCCCTCGTTGGAAAGGTCTCGATCTCTACTTTTCAAGGAAACCGGAATCGGGTCGATCGGATGTAAGGAGGCGGAGCTACGTCTCCCGGAAGAGAGGCAGCTTTAAAGTGCAAATGGCTATCAAATGGGGTGAAATAGGCCCACGTTGGGAGGCCGCAGCTCCTCCAAATCAGGTCCGAGAAGCACAATTCTGGTATATTTTGAAAGGGCGGATCTCTGGCTTTAAAACGCTTCTCTCGGATTTTCGATTGGGCGCATATTACCGGAGCAGACAGTACCGGCGCGCACCTACCCGCCACGCCGGGGCCTTTGGGGCTACAGGGTTGATCGACCCCTCGTTGGAAAGATCTCGATCTCTACTTTTCAAGGAAACTGGATTCGGGTCGATCGAATGTAAGGAGGCGGAGCTACGTCTCCTGGAAGAGAGGCAACTTTAAAACGCAAATGGCTATCAAATGGGGTGAAATAGGCCCACTTTGGGAGGCCGCAGCTCCTCCAAATCAGGTCCGAGAAGCACAATTCTGGTATATTTTGAAAGGGCAGATCTCTGGCTTTAAAACGCTTCTCTCGGATTTTCGATTGGGCGCATATTACCGGAGCAGACAGTACCGGCGCGCACCTACCCGCCACGCCGGGGCCTTTGGGGCTACAGGGTTGATTGATCCCTCGTTGGAAAGGTCTCGATCTCTACTTTTCAAGGAAACCGGAATCGGGTCGATCGGATGTAAGGAGGCGGAGCTACGTCTCCCAGAAGAGAGGCAACTTTAAAGCGCAAATGGCTATTAAATGGGGTGAAATAGGCCCAATTTGGGAGGCCGCAGCTCCTCCAAATCAGGTCCGAGAAGCACAATTCTGGTATATTTTGAAAGGGCGGATCTCTGGCTTTAAAACGCTTCTCTCGGATTTTCGATTGGGCGCATATTAACGGAGCAGACAGTACCAGCGCGCACCTACCCGCCACGCCGGGGCCTTTGGGGCTACAGGGTTGATCGACCCCTCGTTGGAAAGGTCTCGATCTCTACTTTTCAATGAAACCGGAATCAGGTCGATCGGATGTAAGGAGGCGGAGCTACGTCTCCCGGAAGAGAGGCAACTTTAAAGCGCAAATGGCTATCAAATGGGGTGAAATAGGCCCACTTTGGGAGGCCGCAGCTCCTCCAAATCAGGTCCGAGAAGCACAATTCTGGTATATTTTGAAAGGGCGGATCTCTGGCTTTAAAACGCTTCTCTCGGATTTTCGATTGGGCGCATATTACCGGAGCAGACAGTACCGGCGCGCACCTACCCGCCACGCCGGGGCCTTTGGGGCTACAGGGTTGATCTACCCCTCGTTGGAAAGGTCTCGATCTCTACTTTTCAAGGAAACCGGAATCGGGTCGATCGGATGTAAGGAGGCGGAGCTATGTGTCCCGGAAGAGAGTCAACTTTAAAGCGCAAATGGCTATCAAATGGGGTGAAATAGGCCCACTTTGGGAGGCCGCAGCTCCTCCAAATCAGGTCCGAGAAGCACAATTCTGGTATATTTTGAAAGGGCGGATCTCTGGCTTTAAAACGCTTCTCTCGGATTTTCGATTGGGCGCATATTACCGGAGCAGACAGTACCGGCGCGCACCTACCCGCCACGCCGGGGCCTTTGGGGCTACAGGGTTGTTTGACCCCTCGTTGGAAAGGTCTCGATCTCTACTTTTCAAGGAAACTGGAATCGGGTCGATCGGATGTAAGGAGGCGGAGCTACGTCTCCCGGAAGAGAGGCAACTTTAAAGCGCAAATGTCTATCAAATGGGGTGAAATAGGCCCACTTTGGGAGGCCGCAGCTCCTCCAAATCAGGTCCGAGAAGCACAATTCTGGTATATTTTGAAAGGGCGGATCTCTGGCTTTAAAACGCTTCTCTCGGATTTTCGATTGGGCGCATATTACTGGAGCAGACAGTACCGGCGCGCACCTACCCGCCACGCCGGGGCTTTTGGGGCTACAGGGTTGATCGACCCCTCGTTGGAAAGGTCTCGATCTCTACTTTTCAAGGAAACCGGAATCGGGTCGATCGGATGTAAGGAGGCGGAGCTACGTCTCCCGGAAGAGAGGCAACTTTAAAGCGCAAATGGCTATCAAATGGGGTGAAATAGGCCCATTTTGGGAGGCCGCAGCTCCTTCAAATCAGGTCCAAGAAGCACAATTCTGGTATATTTTGAAAGGGCGGATCCCTGGCTTTAAAACGATTCTCTCGGATTTTTGATTGGGCACATAGTACCGGAGCAGACAGTACCGGCGCGCACCTACCCGCCACACTGGGGCCTTTGGGGCTACAGGGCTGCTCGACCACTCGTTGGAAAGGTCTCGATCTCTACTTTTCAAGGAAACCGGAATCGGGTCGATCGGATGTAAGGAGGCGGAGCTACGTCTCCCGGAAGAGAGGCAACTTTAAAGCGCAAATGGCTATCAAATAGGGTGAAATAGGCCCACTTTGGGAGGCCGCAGCTCCTCCAAATCAGGTCCGAGAAGCACAATTCTGGTATATTTTGAAAGGGCGGATCTCTGGCTTTAAAACGCTTCGCTCGGATTTTCGATTGGGCGCATATTACCGGAGCAGACAGTACCGGCGCGCACCTACCCGCCACGCCGGGGCCTTTGGGGCTACAGGGCTGACCGACCCCTCGTTGGAAAGGTCTCGATCTCTACTTTTCAAGGAAACCGGAATCAGGTCGATCGGATGTAAGGAGGCGGAGCTACGTCTCCCGGAAGAGAGGCAACTTTAAAGCGCAAATGGCTATCAAATGGGGTGAAATAGGCCCACTTTGGTGAGGCTGCAGTTCCTCCAAATCAGGTCCGAGAAGCACAATTCTGGTATATTTTGAAAGGGCGGATATCTGGCTTTAAAACGCTTCTCTCGGATTTTCGATTGGGCGCATATTACCGGAGCAGACAGTACCGGCGCGCACCTACCCGCCACGCCGGGGCCTTTGGGGCTACAGGGTTGATCGACCCCTCGTTGGAAAGATCTCGATCTCTACTTTTCAAGGAAACTGGAATCGGGTCGATCGAATGTAAGGAGGCGGAGCTACGTCTCCCGGAAGAGAGGCAACTTTAAAACGCAAATGGCTATTAAATGGGGTGAAATAGGCCCACTTTGGGAGTCCGCAGCTCCTCCAAATCAGGTCCGAGAAGCACAATTCTGGTATATTTTGAAAGGGCGGATCTCTGGCTTTAACACGCTTCTCTCGGATTTTCGATTGGGCGCATATTACCGGAGCAGACAGTACCGGTGCGCACCTACCCGCCACGCCGGGGCCTTTGGGGCTACAGGGTTGATCGACCCCTCGTTGGAAAGGTCTCGATCTCTACTTTTCAAGGAAACCGGAATCGGGTCGATCGGATGTAAGGAGGTGGAGCTACGTCTCCCGGAAGAGAGGCAACTTTAAAGCGCAAATGGCTATCAAATGGGGTGAAATAGGCCCACTTTGGGAGGCCGCAGCTCCTCCAAATCAGGTCCGAGAAGCACAATTCTGGTATATTTTGAAAGGGCGGATCTCTGGCTTTAAAACGCTTCTCTTGGATTTTCGATTGGGCGCATATTACCGGAGCAGAGAGTACCGGCGCGCACCTACCCGCCACGCCGGGGCCTTTGGGGCTACAGGGTTGATCGACCCGTCGTTGGAAAGGTCTCGATCTCTACTTTTCAAGGAAACTGGAATCGGGTCGATCGGATGTAAGGAGGCGGAGCTACGTCTCCCGGAAGAGAGGCAACTTTAAAGCGCAAATGGCTATCAAATAGGGTGAAATAGGCCCATTTTGGGAGGCCGCAGCTCCTCCAAATCAGGTCCGAAAAGCACAATTCTGGTATATTTTGAAAGAGCGGATCTCTGGCTTTAAAACGCTTCTCTCGGATTTTCGATTGGGCGCATATTACCGGAGCAGACAGTACCGGCGCGCACCTACCCGCCACGCCGGGGCCTTTGGGGCTACAGGGCTGATCGACCCCTCGTTGGAAAGGTCTCGATCTCTACTTTTCAAGGAAACCGGAATCAGGTCGATCGGATGTAAGGAGGCGGAGCTACGTCTCCCGGAAGAGAGGCAACTTTAAAGCGCAAATGGCTATCAAATGGGGTGAAATAGGCCCACTTTGGGAGGCCGCAGCTCCTCCAAATCAGGTCCGAGAAGCACACTTCTGGTATATTTTGAAAGGGCGGATCTCTGGCTTTAAAATACTTCTCTCGGATTTTCGATTGGGCGCATTTTACTGGAGCAGACAGTACCGGCGCGCACCTACCCGCCACGCCGGGGCCTTTGGGGCTACAGGGTTGATCGACCCCTCGTTGGAAAGGTCTCGATCTCTACTTTTCAAGGAAACTGGAATCGGGTCGATCGGATGTAAGGAGGCGGAGCTACGTCTCCCGGAAGAGAGGCAACTTTAAAACGCAAATGGCTATTAAATGGGGTGAAATGGGCCCACTTTGGGAGGCCGCAGCTCCTCCAAATCAGGTCCGAGAAGCACAATTCTGGTATATTTTGAAAGGGCGGATATCTGGCTTTAAAACGCTTCTCTCGGATTTTCGATTGGGCGCATATTACCGGAGCAGACAGTATCGGCGCGCACCTACCCGCCACGCCGGGGCCTTTGGGGCTACAGGGTTGATCGACCCCTCGTTGGAAAGATCTCGATCTCTACTTTTCAAGGAAACTGGATTCGGGTCGATCGAATGTAAGGAGTTGGAGCTACGTCTCCCGGAAGAGAGGCAACTTTAAAACGCAAATGGCTATCAAATGGGGTGAAATAGGCCCACTTTAGGAGGCCGCAGCTCCTCCAAATCAGGTCCGAGAAGCACAATTCTGGTATATTTTGAAAGGGCGGATCTCTGGCTTTAAAACGCTTCTCTCGGATTTTCGATTGGGCGCATATTCCCGGAGCAGACAGTACCGGCGCACACCTACCCGCCACGCCGGGGCCTTTGGGGCTACAGGGTTGATTGACCCCTCGTTGGAAAGGTCTCGATCTCTACTTTTCAAGGAAACTGGAATCGGGTCGATCGGATGTAAGGAGGCGGAGCTACGTCTCCCGGAAGAGAGGCAGCTTTAAAGCGCAAATGGCTATCAAATGGGGTGAAATAGGCCCACTTTGGGAGGCCGCAGCTCCTCCAAATCAGGTCCGAGAAGCACAATTCTGGTATATTTTGAAAGGGCGGATCTCTGGCTTTAAAACGCTTCTCTCGGATTTTCGATTGGGCGCATATTACCGGAGCAGACAGTACCGGTGCGCATCTACCCGCCACGCCGGGGCCTTTGGGGCTACAGGGTTGATTGACCCCTCGTTGGAAAGGTCTCGATCTCTACTTTTCAAGGAAACTGGAATCGGGTCGATCGGATGTAAGGAGGCGGAGCTACGTCTCCCGGAAGAGAGGCAGCTTTAAAGCGCAAATGGCTATCAAATGGGGTGAAATAGGCCCACTTTGGGAGGCCGCAGTTCCTCCAAATCAGGTCCGAGAAGCACAATTCTGGTATATTTTGAAAGGGCGGATATCTGGCTTTAAAACGCTTCTCTCGGATTTTCGATTGGGCGCATATTACCGGAGCAGACAGTACCGGCGCGCACCTACCCGCCACGCCGGGGCCTTTGGGGCTACAGGGTTGATCGACCCCTCGTTGGAAAGATATCGATCTCTACTTTTCAAGGAAACTGGATTCGGGTCGATCGAATGTAAGGAGGCGGAGCTACGTCTCCCGGAAGAGAGGCAACTTTAAAACGCAAATGGCTATCAAATGGGGTGAAATAGGCCCACTTTGGGAGGCCGCAGCTCCTTCAAATCAGGTCCGAGAAGCACAATTCTGGTATATTTTGAAAGGGCGGATCCCTGGCTTTAAAACGCTTCTCTCGGATTTTCGATTGGGCACATAGTACCGGAGCAGACAGTACCGGCGCGCACCTACCCGCCACGCCGGGGCCTTTGGGGCTACAGGGTTGATTGACCCCTCGTTGGAAAGGTCTCGATCTCTACTTTTCAAGGAAACCGGAATCGGGTCGATCGGATGTAAGGAGGCGGAGCTACATCTCCCGGAAGAGAGGCAACTTTAAAGCGCAAATGGCTATCAAATGGGGTGAAATAGGCCCACTTTGGGAGGCCGCAGCTCCTCCAAATCAGGTCCGAGAAGCACAATTCTGGTATATTTTGAAAGGGCAGATCTCTGGCTTTAAAACGCTTCTCTCGGATTTTCGATTGGGCGCATATTACCGGAGCAGACAGTACCGGCGCGCACCTACCCGCCACGCCGGGGCCTTTGGGGCTACAGGGTTGATTGATCCCTCGATGGAAAGGTCTCGATCTCTACTTTTCAAGGAAACCGGAATCGGGTCGATCGGATGTAAGGAGGCGGAGCTACGTCTCCCGGAAGAGAGGCAACTTTAAAGCGCAAATGGCTATCAAATGGGGTGAAATAGGCCCACTTTGGGAGGCCGCAGCTCCTCCAAGTCAGGTCCGAGAAGCACAATTCTGGTATATTTTGAAAGGGCGGATCCCTGGCTTTAAAACGCTTCTCTCGGATTTTCGATTGGGCACATAGTACCGGAGCAGACAGTACCGGCGCGCACCTACCCGCCACGCCGGGGCCTTTGGGGCTACAGGGTTGATTGACCCCTCGTTGGAAAGGTCTCGATCTCTACTTTTCAAGGAAACCGGAATCGGGTCGATCGGATGTAAGGAGGCGGAGCTACGTCTCCCGGAAGAGAGGCAACTTTAAAGCGCAAATGGCTATCAAATGGGGTGAAATAGGCCCACTTTGGGAGGCCGCAGCTCCTCCAAATCAGGTCCGAGAAGCACAATTCTGGTATATTTTGAAAGGGCAGATCTCTGGCTTTAAAACGCTTCTCTCGGATTTTCGATTGGGCGCATATTACCGGAGCAGACAGTACCGGCGCGCACCTACCCGCCACGCCGGGGCCTTTGGGGCTACAGGGTTGATTGATCCCTCGATGGAAAGGTCTCGATCTCTACTTTTCAAGGAAACCGGAATCGGGTCGATCGGATGTAAGGAGGCGGAGCTACGTCTCCCGGAAGAGAGGCAACTTTAAAGCGCAAATGGCTATCAAATGGGGTGAAATAGGCCCAATTTGGGAGGCCGCAGCTCCTCCAAATCAGGTCCGAGAAGCACAATTCTGGTATATTTTGAAAGGGCGGATCTCTGGCTTTAAAACGCTTCTCTCGGATTTTCGATTGGGCGCATATTAACGGAGCAGACAGTACCAGCGCGCACCTACCCGCCACGCCGGGGCCTTTGGGGCTACAGGGTTGTTCGACCCCTCGTTGGAAAGGTCTCGATCTCTACTTTTCAATGAAACCGGAATCGGGTCGATCGGATGTAAGGAGGCGGAGCTACGTCTCCCGGAAGAGAGGCAACTTTAAAGCGCAAATGGCTATCAAATGGGGTGAAATAGGCCCACTTTGGGAGGCCGCAGCTCCTCCAAATCAGGTCCGAGAAGCACAATTCTGGTATATTTTGAAAGGGCGGATCTCTGGCTTTAAAACGCTCTCTCGGATTTTCGTTTGGGCGCATATTACCGGAGCAGACAGTATCGGCGCGCACCTACCCGCCACGCCGGGGCTTTTGGGGCTACAGGGTTGATCGACCCCTCGTTGGAAAGGTCTCGATCTCTACTTTTCAAGGAAACCGGAATCGGGTCGATCGGATGTAAGGAGGCGGAGCTACGTCTCCCGGAAGAGAGGCAACTTTAAAGCGCAAATGGCTATCAAATGGGGTGAAATAGGCCCATTTTGGGAGGCCGCAGCTCCTTCAAATCAGGTCCGAGAAGCACAATTCTGGTATATTTTGAAAGGGCGGATCCCTGGCTTTAAAACGATTCTCTCGGATTTTCGATTGGGCACATAGTACCGGAGCAGACAGTACCGGCGCGCACCTACCCGCCACGCCGGGGCCTTTGGGGCTACAGGGTTGATTGATCCCTCGTTGGAAAGGTCTCGATCTCTACTTTTCAAGGAAACCGGAATCGGGTCGATCGGATGTAAGGAGGCGGAGCTACGTCTCCCGGAAGAGAGGCAACTTTAAAGCGCAAATGGCTATCAAATAGGGTGAAATAGGCCCACTTTGGGAGGCCGCAGCTCCTCCAAATCAGGTACGAGAAGCACAATTCTGGTATATTTTGAAAGGGCGGATCTCTGGCTTCAAAACGCTTCTCTCGGATTTTCGATTGGGCGCATATTACCGGAGCAGACAGTACCGGCGCGCACCTACCCGCCACGCCGGGGCCTTTGGGGCTACAGGGCTGACCGACCCCTCGTTGGAAAGGTCTCGATCTCTACTTTTCAAGGAAACTGGAATCGGGTCGATCGGATGTAAGGAGGCGGAGCTACGTCTCCCGGAAGAGAGGCAAATTTAAAGCGCAAATGGCTATCAAATGGGGTGAAATAGGCCCACTTTGGAGGCCGCAGCTCCTCCAAATCAGGTCCGAGAAGCACAATTCTGGTATATTTTGAAAGGGCGGATCTCTAACTTTAAAACGCTTCTCTCGGATTTTCGATTGGGCGCATATTACCGGAGCAGACAGTACCGGCGCGCACCTACCCGCCACGCCGGGGCCTTTGGGCTACAGGGTTGATCGACCCCTCGTTGGAAAGATCTCGATCTCTACTTTTCAAGGAAACTGAAATCGGGTCGATCGAATGTAAGGAGGCGGAGCTACGTCTCCCAGAAGAGAGGCAACTTTAAATCGCAAATGGCTATTAAATGGGGTGAAATAGGCCCACTTTGGGAGGCCGCAGCTCCTCCAAATCAGGTCCGAGAAGCACAATTCTAGTATATTTTGAAAGGGCGGATCTCTGGCTTTAAAACGCTTCTCTCGGATTTTCGATTGGGCGCATATTACCGGAGCAGACAATACCGGTGCGCACCTACCCGCCACGCCGGGGCCTTTGGGGCTACAGGGTTGATTGACCCCTCGTTGGAAAGGTCTCGATCTCTACTTTTCAAGGAAACTGGAATCGGGTCGATCGGATGTAAGGAGGCGGAGCTACGTCTCCCGGAAGAGAGGCAGCTTTAAAGCGCAAATGGCTATCAAATGGGGTGAAATAGGCCCACTTTGGGAGGCCGCAGTTCCTCCAAATCAGGTCCGAGAAGCACAATTCTGGTATATTTTGAAAGGGCGGATATCTGGCTTTAAAACGCTTCTCTCGGATTTTCGATTGGGCGCATATTACCGGAGCAGACAGTACCGGCGCGCACCTACCCGCCACGCCGGGGCCTTTGGGGCTACAGGGTTGATCGACCCCTCGTTGGAAAGATCTCGATCTCTACTTTTCAAGGAAACTGGATTCAGGTCGATCGAATGTAAGGAGGCGGAGCTACGTCTCCCGGAAGAGAGGCAACTTTAAAACGCAAATGGCTATCAAATGGGGTGAAATAGGCCCACTTTGGGAGGCCGCAGCTCCTTCAAATCAGGTCCGAGAAGCACAATTCTGGTATATTTTGAAAGGGCGGATCCCTGGCTTTAAAACGCTTCTCTCGGATTTTCGATTGGGCACATAGTACCGGAACAGACAGTACCGGCGCGCACCTACCCGCCACGCTGGGGCCTTTGGGGCTACAGGGCTGCTCGACCACTCTTTGGAAAGGTCTCGATCTCTACTTTTCAAGGAAACCGGAATCCAGTCGATCGGATGTAAGGAGGCGGAGCTACGTCTCCCGGAAGAGAGGCAACTTTAAAGCGCGAATGGCTTTCAAATGGGGTGAAATAGGCCCACTTTGGGAGGCCGCAGCTCCTCCAAATCAGGTCCGAGAAGCACAATTCTGGTATATTTTGAAAGGGCGGATCTCTGGCTTTAAAACGCTTCTCTCGGATTTTCGATTGGGCGCATATTACCGGAGCAGACAGTTCCAGCGCGCACCTACCCGCCACGCCGGGGCCTTTGGGGCTACAGGGTTGATCGACCACTCGTTGGAAAGGTTTCGATCTCTACTTTTCAAGGAAACCGGAATCGGGTCGATCGGATGTAAGGAGGCGGAGCTACGTCTCCCGGAAGAGAGGCAACTTTAAAGCGCAAATGGCTATCAAATGGGGTGAAATAGGCCCACTTTGGGAGGCAGCAGCTCCTCCAAATCAGGTCCGAGAAGCACAATTCTGGTATATTTTGAAAGGGCGGATCTCTGGCTTTAAAAAGCTTCTCTCGGATTTTCGATTGGGCGCATATTACCGGAGCAGACAGTACCGGCGCGCACCTACCCGCCACGCCGGGGCCTTTGGGCTACAGGGTTGATCGACCCCCTCGTTGGAAAAGTCTCGATCTCTACTTTTCAAGGAAACCAGAATCGGGTCGATCGGATGTAAGGAGGCGGAGCTACGTCTCCCGGAAGAGAGGCAACTTTAAAGCGCAAATGGCTATCAAATGGGGTGAAATAGGCCCACTTTGGGAGGCCGCAGCTCCTCCAAATCAGGTCCGAGAAGCACAATTCTGGTATATTTTGAAAGGGCGGATCTCTGGCTTTAAAAAGCTTCTCTCGGATTTTCGATTGGGCGCATATTACCGGAGCAGACAGTACCGGCGCGCACCTACCCGCGACGCCGGGGCCTTTGGGGCTACAGGGTTGATCGACCCCTCGTTGGAAAGGTCTCGATCTCTACTTTTCAAGGAAACCGGAATCGGGTCGATCGGATGTAAGGAGGCGGAGCTACGTCTCCCGGAAGAGAGGCAGCTTTAAAGTGCAAATGGCTATCAAATGGGGTGAAATAGGCCCACGTTGGGAGGCCGCAGCTCCTCCAAATCAGGTCCGAGAAGCACAATTCTGGTATATTTTGAAAGGGCGGATCTCTGGCTTTAAAACGCTTCTCTCGGATTTTCGATTGGGCGCATATTACCGGAGCAGACAGTACCGGCGCGCACCTACCCGCCACGCCGGGGCCTTTGGGGCTACAGGGTTGATCGACCCCTCGTTGGAAAGATCTCGATCTCTACTTTTCAAGGAAACTGGATTCGGGTCGATCGAATGTAAGGAGGCGGAGCTACGTCTCCTGGAAGAGAGGCAACTTTAAAACGCAAATGGCTATCAAATGGGGTGAAATAGGCCCACTTTGGGAGGCCGCAGCTCCTCCAAATCAGGTCCGAGAAGCACAATTCTGGTATATTTTGAAAGGGCAGATCTCTGGCTTTAAAACGCTTCTCTCGGATTTTCGATTGGGCGCATATTACCGGAGCAGACAGTACCGGCGCGCACCTACCCGCCACGCCGGGGCCTTTGGGGCTACAGGGTTGATTGATCCCTCGTTGGAAAGGTCTCGATCTCTACTTTTCAAGGAAACCGGAATCGGGTCGATCGGATGTAAGGAGGCGGAGCTACGTCTCCCAGAAGAGAGGCAACTTTAAAGCGCAAATGGCTATTAAATGGGGTGAAATAGGCCCAATTTGGGAGGCCGCAGCTCCTCCAAATCAGGTCCGAGAAGCACAATTCTGGTATATTTTGAAAGGGCGGATCTCTGGCTTTAAAACGCTTCTCTCGGATTTTCGATTGGGCGCATATTACCGGAGCAGACAGTACCGGCGCGCACCTACCCGCCACGCCGGGGCCTTTGGGGCTACAGGGTTGATCTACCCCTCGTTGGAAAGGTCTCGATCTCTACTTTTCAAGGAAACCGGAATCGGGTCGATCGGATGTAAGGAGGCGGAGCTATGTGTCCCGGAAGAGAGTCAACTTTAAAGCGCAAATGGCTATCAAATGGGGTGAAATAGGCCCACTTTGGGAGGCCGCAGCTCCTCCAAATCAGGTCCGAGAAGCACAATTCTGGTATATTTTGAAAGGGCGGATCTCTGGCTTTAAAAAGCTTCTCTCGGATTTTCGATTGGGCGCATATTACCGGAGCAGACAGTACCGGCGCGCACCTACCCGCCACGCCGGGGCCTTTGGGGCTACAGGGTTGTTTGACCCCTCGTTGGAAAGGTCTCGATCTCTACTTTTCAAGGAAACTGGAATCGGGTCGATCGGATGTAAGGAGGCGGAGCTACGTCTCCCGGAAGAGAGGCAACTTTAAAGCGCAAATGTCTATCAAATGGGGTGAAATAGGCCCACTTTGGGAGGCCGCAGCTCCTCCAAATCAGGTCCGAGAAGCACAATTCTGGTATATTTTGAAAGGGCGGATCTCTGGCTTTAAAACGCTTCTCTCGGATTTTCGATTGGGCGCATATTACTGGAGCAGACAGTACCGGCGCGCACCTACCCGCCACGCCGGGGCTTTTGGGGCTACAGGGTTGATCGACCCCTCGTTGGAAAGGTCTCGATCTCTACTTTTCAAGGAAACCGGAATCGGGTCGATCGGATGTAAGGAGGCGGAGCTACGTCTCCCGGAAGAGAGGCAACTTTAAAGCGCAAATGGCTATCAAATGGGGTGAAATAGGCCCATTTTGGGAGGCCGCAGCTCCTTCAAATCAGGTCCAAGAAGCACAATTCTGGTATATTTTGAAAGGGCGGATCCCTGGCTTTAAAACGATTCTCTCGGATTTTCGATTGGGCACATAGTACCGGAGCAGACAGTACCGGCGCGCACCTACCCGCCACACTGGGGCCTTTGGGGCTACAGGGCTGCTCGACCACTCATTGGAAAGGTCTCGATCTCTACTTTTCAAGGAAACCGGAATCGGGTCGATCGGATGTAAGGAGGCGGAGCTACGTCTCCCGGAAGAGAGGCAACTTTAAAGCGCAAATGGCTATCAAATAGGGTGAAATAGGCCCACTTTGGGAGGCCGCAGCTCCTCCAAATCAGGTCCGAGAAGCACAATTCTGGTATATTTTGAAAGGGCGGATCTCTGGCTTTAAAACGCTTCGCTCGGATTTTCGATTGGGCGCATATTACCGGAGCAGACAGTACCGGCGCGCACCTACCCGCCACGCCGGGGCCTTTGGGGCTACAGGGCTGACCGACCCCTCGTTGGAAAGGTCTCGATCTCTACTTTTCAAGGAAACCGGAATCAGGTCGATCGGATGTAAGGAGGCGGAGCTACGTCTCCCGGAAGAGAGGCAACTTTAAAGCGCAAATGGCTATCAAATGGGGTGAAATAGGCCCACTTTGGGAGGCCGCAGTTCCTCCAAATCAGGTCCGAGAAGCACAATTCTGGTATATTTTGAAAGGGCGGATATCTGGCTTTAAACGCTTCTCTCGGATTTTCGATTGGGCGCATATTACCGGAGCAGACAGTACCGGCGCGCACCTACCCGCCACGCCGGGGCCTTTGGGGCTACAGGGTTGATCGACCCCTCGTTGGAAAGATCTCGATCTCTACTTTTCAAGGAAACTGGAATCGGGTCGATCGAATGTAAGGAGGCGGAGCTACGTCTCCCGGAAGAGAGGCAACTTTAAAACGCAAATGGCTATTAAATGGGGTGAAATAGGCCCACTTTGGGAGTCCGCAGCTCCTCCAAATCAGGTCCGAGAAGCACAATTCTGGTATATTTTGAAAGGGCGGATCTCTGGCTTTAACACGCTTCTCTCGGATTTTCGATTGGGCGCATATTACCGGAGCAGACAGTACCGGTGCGCACCTACCCGCCACGCCGGGGCCTTTGGGGCTACAGGGCTGATTGACCCCTCGTTGGAAAGGTCTCGATCTCTACTTTTCAAGGAAACTGGAATCGGGTCGATCGGATGTAAGGAGGCGGAGCTACGTCTCCCGGAAGAGAGGCAACTTTAAAACGCAAATGGCTATCAAATGGGGTGAAATAGGCCCACTTTGGGAGGCCGCAGCTCCTTCAAATCAGGTCCGAGAAGCACAATTCTGGTATATTTTGAAAGGGCGGATCCCTGGCTTTAAAACGATTCTCTCGGATTTTCGATTGGGCACATAGTACCGGAGCAGACAGTACCGGCGCGCACCTACCCGCCACGCTGGGGCCTTTGGGGCTACAGGGCTGCTCGACCACTCGTTGGAAAGGTCTCGATCTCTACTTTTCAAGGAAACCGGAATCCAGTCGATCGGATGTAAGGAGGCGGAGCTACGTCTCCCGGAAGAGAGGCAACTTTAAAGCGCGAATGGCTTTCAAATGGGGTGAAATAGGCCCACTTTGGGAGGCCGCAGCTCCTCCAAATCAGGTCCGAGAAGCACAATTCTGGTATATTTTGAAAGGGCGGATCTCTGGCTTTAAAACGCTTCTCTCGGATTTTCGATTGGGCGCATATTACCGGAGCAGACAGTACCAGCGCGCACCTACCCGCCACGCCGGGGCCTTTGGGGCTACAGGGTTGATCGACCCCTCGTTGGAAAGGTCTCGATCTCTACTTTTCAAGGAAACTGGAATCGGGTCGATCGGATGTAAGGAGGCGGAGCTACGTCTCCCGGAAGAGAGGCAACTTTAAAGCGCAAATGGCTGTCAAATGGGGTGAAATAGGCCCACTTTGGGAGGCCGCAGCTCCTCCAAATCAGGTCCGAGAAGCACAATTCTGGTATATTTTGAAAGGGCGGATCTCTGGCTTTAAAAAGCTTCTCTCGGATTTTCGATTGGGCGCATATTACCGGAGCAGACAGTACCGGCGCGCACCTACCCGCCACGCCGGGGCCTTTGGGGCTACAGGGTTGATCGACCCCTCGTTGGAAAGGTCTCGATCTCTACTTTTCAAGGAAACCGGAATCGGGTCGATCGGATGTAAGGAGGTGGAGCTATGTCTCCCGGAAGAGAGGCAACTTTAAAGCGCAAATGGCTATCAAATGGGGTGAAATAGGCCCACTTTGGGAGGCCGCAGCTCCTCCAAATCAGGTCCGAGAAGCACAATTCTGGTATATTTTGAAAGGGCGGATCTCTGGCTTTAAAACGCTTCTCTTGGATTTTCGATTGGGCGCATATTACCGGAGCAGAGAGTACCGGCGCGCACCTACCCGCCACGCCGGGGCCTTTGGGGCTACAGGGTTGATCGACCCGTCGTTGGAAAGGTCTCGATCTCTACTTTTCAAGGAAACTGGAATCGGGTCGATCGGATGTAAGGAGGCGGAGCTACGTCTCCCGGAAGAGAGGCAACTTTAAAGCGCAAATGGCTATCAAATAGGGTGAAATAGGCCCATTTTGGGAGGCCGCAGCTCCTCCAAATCAGGTCCGAGAAGCACAATTCTGGTATATTTTGAAAGAGCGGATCTCTGGCTTTAAAACGCTTCTCTCGGATTTTCGATTGGCGCATATTACCGGAGCAGACAGTACCGGCGCGCACCTACCCGCCACGCCGGGGCCTTTGGGGCTACAGGGCTGATCGACCCCTCGTTGGAAAGGTCTCGATCTCTACTTTTCAAGGAAACCGGAATCAGGTCGATCGGATGTAAGGAGGCGGAGCTACGTCTCCCGGAAGAGAGGCAACTTTAAAGCGCAAATGGCTATTAAATGGGGTGAAATGGGCCCACTTTGGGAGGCCGCAGCTCCTCCAAATCAGGTCCGAGAAGCACAATTCTGGTATATTTTGAAAGGGCGGATATCTGGCTTTAAAACGCTTCTCTCGGATTTTCGATTGGGCGCATATTACCGGAGCAGACAGTATCGGCGCGCACCTACCCGCCACGCCGGGGCCTTTGGGGCTACAGGGTTGATCGACCCCTCGTTGGAAAGATCTCGATCTCTACTTTTCAAGGAAACTGGATTCGGGTCGATCGAATGTAAGGAGTTGGAGCTACGTCTCCCGGAAGAGAGGCAACTTTAAAACGCAAATGGCTATCAAATGGGGTGAAATAGGCCCACTTTAGGAGGCCGCAGCTCCTCCAAATCAGGTCCGAGAAGCACAATTCTGGTATATTTTGAAAGGGCGGATCTCTGGCTTTAAAACGCTTCTCTCGGAA
>NW_027440481.1:0-95911 GCF_031893055.1 Leptodactylus fuscus | reverse complement strand
TCACTTCCTAGGTCCCTCCATATTCACCCAGTTTTTCATAAGTCCCTATTCAAAAAGTATGTTCCGGCAATGGTCACTCGTTCCCCACCCGAACCAGTGATCGTTCAGGGGGAACTAGAGTATGAGGTGGAATGGGTCATTGATTCACGCAGAGTGCGGAATTCCCTTCAGTTCCTCATACATTGGAAGGGGTATGGACCAGAGGAGCGTGTTTGGGTGGCAGCCAGAGACCTTCACGCTCCTAGATTGGTGGAGAAGTTTTTCCGTTCTTACCCTACTAAGCCTGGGGGTCCTCTTGAGGGTCCGGAGGCCCCTCCTCAAAGGGGGGGTACTGTCAGGATACGGAGTCGCCGCGGTCTCCTTGCTGCGCGGCGTCTCCCTGGGAGACGTGTTAGGAGTTCTATTGGGTGTGCTTAGGTCATTAAGGGTTAATCTTTTCCTTGCCTTCAGTCTCCATGTCATTAGCCATCAGGTGTGTTTTTCTGCTGCTATTTAATCCCCACCCAGGCATGGATCCTTGCCAGCCATTCACTTTGTGTTTCCTGGTCCCCCTGCTCAGTCTGATTCCCTGTATGTTTGTTTTCCATATGTTTCTTTGTTTTTAGACCCGGCTTGTATTTTTGACTATCCCTTGTCTTTTGATTTGGTACCTTTTATTATATCTCCTGGCTTGACCTCTTGCTCGTCTGACCTCGCCTTCTCTTCTGTGTCTTGCTGGGACTTGTGGTCCTCCCTGGTTCCATGCTGTTTAGTCTTTTGTGTTGCATTGCATTTACACTGTGCTTTCTGTTTAGGTGTGACCCCGTGACTCCAGTCCCTAGGACTTTCAGGGTCTCCTCTCCCCTTATCCTAGCCACCGGATAGAAGGTTAGGAGCCGTGGTAGGCGCACTTCAATTAGGAAGTGCATTGGTCTGCCTCATCTCAGATATTACAGCATAGTCATAGCTGCAGGGAACGCGTCCCCTTTTGTCATTAGTTGCACAGTGTTGCTTTCCCAGCTGTGTCACTTTGCACTGCCTGACCCTGACTCCAATCCTTACACGGACATCTTTGTGAACGGACACTTAAGGACAGACAAGGACTGTAAAAGAACGCACATGATGTCCCATTAAATCAATGCAAAATGTAGCGGACACAGCTAGTGTCCGATGCTAATGTCCACGCAAGATTTTGTGCGGACTTTAGCATCAGACACTAGCTGTCAGACACCGACGCTAGTGTGAACGCCCCCTTACAGTTAAAACTTCAGCAACTACTTCAGTTTGGGCATTAGTTTCAGTCACAGGGGTGAGATCCTGTACTGACTGCGTCACAGCAGCAGCATATGAGGTGCTCTGACTGACATTTCCCTCAGGCTTGTTTACTGTGACAGGATTTGAGCTGGTCTCAGGCACCCAGCTCACTATAGAGTTGGTACAGTGAGCATATACCTCACAATTACGGGCAGTATGGCCAGAAACCCCACAAACATCACAGGTACGAGGCTCAGGGCAAGCCCCGGCCTCATGACCACTTTTTTGACAATTCCTGCAGACTTTTCCTGTCAGACATTCCTCCCTAACATGGCCATATTGGTGACAGTCTCTACAGAACTTGGGCTGTCCTGGGTAAAAGAGGAATCCTCTGTTCCCAGCAATGTTACAGTTGGCAGGAGGGTGAGACAGATCCCCTATGTTGTCGGGGTCTACTCTCAACCTGACCCAAAATTTGACTTTACAATTAAAGATGCCAAATCGATTGTGCTGCTTAACACCACCTTTACCTGACAGACAATCCTTGTGTAAGTAGGCCTTGACTAACTCCACATCTGTATAAGGGTTGTATAGGTGAACTGTCAGAGGTTTTTCCTCTCTCCCAATTAAGGGTGTAAAAGGATTCTGAACCTGCATCAATATGTAAAAATGGTAGTACATGTGCTGAAAAAATGCCCAATCATACGATCAACATATATAGCTAAAGAGCAAACGCCAAAAAGCACAAACGCCAAAAAGGACGGAATCATATATCAATGAAAATGTATTAGATGTAAGACACAGAATAGGGCAAACAGAAACATGTACTATGTGAATAGAACCAGATAACAACTACCTGCAGTCATGGTGACAGAAACTGGTACGGCACTTGCTAAAAGAGGGTGGCCCTGGCATCAGTCTGTTTGCCCTAATCTGTGTCTCACATCTAATACATTTTCATTGATATATGATTCCGTCCTTTTTGGCGTTTGCGCTTTTTGGCGTTTGCTCTTTAGTAGAGATGAGTGAACACTAAAATGTTCGAGGTTCGAAATCCGATTCGAACAGCCGCTCACTGTTCGAGTGTTCGAACGGGTTTCAAACCCCATTATAGTCTATGGGGAACATATACTCGTTAAGGGGGAAACCCAAATCCGTCTCAGGAGGGTCACCAAGTCCACTATGACACCACAGGAAATGATGCCAACACCTCTGGAATGACACTGGGACAGCAGGGGGAGCATGTCTGGGGGCATCTAACACACCAAAGACCCTCTATTACCCCAACATCACAGCCTAACAACTACACACTTTACACATTCCAAAAAACCTCTATCAAAGTGGGAAAATACCTGGAAACCTTCTTTACTCCCCAAATGGATGGACACAAACCCCAATTTAAGCTGAACAAACAGTAACAACCACCCCTTTAAATCACGTTCCCCATGACAACCACGGATGGAATAGACAATGGGAAATCCAAAAGCCCTCACCCTTAACTATCATTTTGAGTGTGTGTGTGTGTGTGTGTGTGTGTGTGTGTGTGTGTGTGATGTGGTAAGACCTTCCAAAATTCACTTTTCTAGCCCTTAACATGAGCCCTTCCAAACAAAGTTACAGGACCTTAAGCTGAGCTACCAGCAGAGATTGAGGCCCTTGGCATGAGTAGAGCCTTGCACCAGCAGTGTTTTTGTCCCTTAGGGTGAGTTGAGCCTTGTACCAGCGTGTGTCCCTTAACATCAGGCGGGCCCTAAGTTCTGTACTTTGCACAAAATTTCCACATTAACTAGGCTGAATGGTACAAACCTTAGTAGGCCCGAGAACCAGGAACAGGTCTTGCAATGGCTGTCGGATAACGCTTAAAGCACATTGTCCACCAGCCAGTCAGCCTCTACCTCCTCTCCTCCTCTTACCCAACAGTCTTGTCCTCCTTCCACCCAAAATTCCCAATCTTCCCAGAACAATAACCCAAACTTTCCCTGCTCCCCAGAGCTGTTCTCCCTTCCTTTGACTGTACCGCAACCTGCCCCTCCATTTCGCGATTCCACGGACCTAACAGATGAGTATCTGTGTCCAGATGCTCAAACACTAGAGTCTCCTCCATCTCCGGTCGATTTGGTGGCGGATGACCAGCAACCCACCCTCATCGACGATGATGAGACGCAGTTGCTGTCAGGGCAGCCAGTTGACATGCGCATTGTGCAGGAGGAGGAGGTGAGACAGGAGTTGGAAGAGGAGGTGGTGGACGACGAGGACACTGACCCCACCTGGACAAGGCGGATGTCAAGCTGGGAAAGTACTGTGGATGTTGAGGCAGGTGCAGCACCAAAAAGGGTAGCTAGAGGCAGACGTCAGCAGCTCAGGCGAAGCCAGGCTACACCCGGAATCTCCCAAGATGTTCCAGTTTGTACCCAGCCCCGAAAAACTCCCGCCTCGAGGGCACGTTTCTCGAAGGTGTGGAGTTTTTTCAAGGAATGCGCCGAGGACAGATATAGTGTCGTCTGCACAATTTGCCTCTCGAAATCGAGTAGGGTCTCTGAGAAGAGCAACCTTTCCACCACTTCAATGCACCGTCATTTGGAATCCAAGCACTGGAATCAGTGGCAGGCAGCAACGGCAGGACAAACGTCGCCCGCCGTTCATGCCACTGCCTCTGCTCACAGTGCTGGCGATGCACTCCAGAGGACGAGCCAGGACATCACTTCATCTGCCTCCGCCACTTTGTTGACTTCTCCCTCATCCTCCCCTGTTCCTGTCTTATCTCCTTCTCCTGCACCATCAAAGGCACCATCAGGTGCTTCTTTACAACAACCCACCATCTCTCAGACATTGGAGCGCCAGCAGAAATACACCGCTAACCACCCACCCACGCAAGCCTTGAATGCCAACATCGCTAAACTGCTGGCCCAGGAGATGTTGGCGTTCCGGCTTGTTGAAACTCCGGCCTTCCCGGACCTGATGGCAACGGTGGCACCTCGCTATGCCGTCCCTAGCCGTCACAACTTCTCCCGGTGTGGTGTCCCCGCCTTGCACCAGCACGTGTCACTCAACATCAGGTGGGCCCTTAGTTCCGTGCTTTGCTGCAAGGTCCACTTGACCACCGACACTTGGACAAGCGCCTGTGGTCAGGGATGCTGCTTATCTTTAAGGACAGGCAGGGTGAATGTGGTGGAGTCTGGTCCCGGGGTGCAAACTGGGGTACCCTATCTCCTCTCCCAGGCCAAAATTCATGGCAGTAGACTGAAACCCTACGACGCTGCAACCTCCACCCCAGCTACTAGCGGCAAACGCTAAAACACTGGCGTGGGGAGACATCAACAGGCCGTGCTGAAGCTCATCAGCTTGGGGGACAGACAGCACAGTGCCTCCGAGGTCAGGGATGCCATCCTGGCTGAGATGGCATTTTTTTTTCCCTGCTACACCTGGGGCCTGGCATATTTGCGCCTACCTCCACCCCAGTTACTAGCGGCAAAAGCTAAAACACTGGCATGGGGAGACGTCAGCAGGCCGTGCTGAAGCTCATCAGCTTGGGGGACGGACAGCACACTGCCTCTGAGGTCAGGGGTGCCATCCTGGCTGAGATGGCAATGTTTTTTTCCCTGCTACACCTGGGGCCTGGCATTTTTGCGCCTGTGATAATGGCTGGAACCTGGTAGCGGCTCTGGAGCTTGCCAGCCTCCAACAGGTTCCATGTTTGGCCCACGTCTAACTTAGTGGTGCAACGTTTTTTGAAAACATACCCAAATGTACCGAAGCTACTGGTGAAAATGCGGCGCTTGTGCGCCCACTTTTGCAAGTGTACAGGAGCCGCTGCTAGCCTCAAAACACTCCAGCAAGGCCTACATCTGCCTGATGTCCACACACGCTGAAACGCTACATTCCATATCTTGACCAGAGTGTGTGAGCTGCACAGACCTTTGATGGAGTTCCATCTACAAAACCCAAGGGTTCCTCAAAGTCAGCTCCCAAAGTTTCTGCACCATGAGTTTCCAGGGGTGGCAGAGTTATGGCTATAGGCAGAGGCATGGATAGGGATGATGTCAAGGGGCAAACGCAGTGTGGATGTGGAGGCAAGCTAAGCAGAAAAAACTGGGGGTACAAGCAGAGGCATGGACTGGGGTGATATCTAGGGGCAAAAGCAGTGTGAATGTGGAGGCAAGCTAAGCAGCAAAAACTGGGGGTACAAGCTAAGGCATGGACTGGGGTGATGTCTAGGGGCAAAAGCAGTGTGGATGTGGAGGCATGCTAAGCAGGGAAAAAGGTGGCTAGAGGCAAAGGGATGTCCAGAGGCAGAAGACAGCTGCATGACAGAAGCTAGACCTGAGCCAGCAAGGCCCAAGATGCCCTCTTTTCTAGCTTCCTTAGAAAAATTCCCCCATCGAGGCCACGTTCCTCGCTGGGGGAGATAATTTCTAAATGTATAGGTCGAGGACAGACTGAGTGTGGTTTACACACTTTGCAATGCGACTCCCCGTCTCCCAGGCCTTTCATTCCAGGCTAAAGTACAGCGCAACCCACTCACATGCCCAAGGCTTCAACGGCCTCATCTCAAAAATTCTGGCCTAGGAGATGTTGGGGTCCCGGCTTGTGGACCCTCTGCCCTTTTTGGGCCTGCTGGCTACTGCGCCACCTCACTGTGCCATCCACACCAGTACTTTTCCCCAAACATGAGGCGGTCCCTAAGTTCAGCGCTTTGCCCAAAAGTTCCACGTGACCAGCTACGAATGGACAAGTGCATGCGGACAGGGACGCTACCTTTCAATCTTGGCATAGCGGTTTAATGTACTTGAGGCATGGACTGGGTCGCAAAATGTGGTGGACTGACTTATCTCCCCACACAACATTCCTGGGAGGAGGACTGAAACACCACCCTCCTCCTCCGCCGTTAAGTGGACCCCAGCTACGAACTGGAAACGCTGCAACACTGGTGTAGGGAGACGTCAGCAGGCCATGCTGAAGCTCATCAGCTTGGGGGACGGACAGCACACTGCCTCTGAGGTCAGGGATGCCATGATGAGATGAGATGGCAATTTTTTTATCCCCGCTGCCCCTGGGGCCAGGCTTTTTTGTCTTGTTGGAGGGCTCTGGAGCTTGCCAGCCTCCAACACGTTCCATGCCTGGCCCACGTGTTCAATGTAGTGGTGCAACGATTTTTAAAAACATACCCCAAATTAGCAGAGATAAGGGTGAAAGTGCGGCACTTGGACACCCACTTTCCCAAGTCTACAGTACCTGGAGCTAGCCGCAATACACTCCAGCAAGGCCTACATCTGCCTGAAGCACCTACTGTTGTGTGAGGTCACCACACGCTCAAACCCTAGATACCGTATGTTCAGCAGGGTGTGTGAGCAGCAGAGACCTTTGATGGAGTTCCATCTACAAAACCCAAGGGTTCCTCAAAGTCAGCTCCCTCAGTTTCTGCACCATGAGTGTCCAGGGGTGGCAGAGTTATGGCTAGAGGCAGAGGCATGGATAGGGGTGATGTCTAGGGGCAAAAGCAGTGTGGATGTGGAGGCAAGCTAAGCAGAAAAAACTGGGGGTACAAGCTGAGACATGGACTGGGGTGATGTCTAGGGGCAAAAGCAGTGTGGATGTGGAGGCAAGATAGGCAGCAAAAACTAGGGATACAAGCTGAGGCATGGGCTGGGGTGATGTCTAGGGGCAAAAGCAGTGTGGATGTGGAGGGAAGCTAAGCAGCAAAAACTGGGGATACAAGCTGAGGTATGGGCTGGGGTGATGTCTAGGGACAAAAGCAGTGTGGATGTGGAGGCAAGCTAAGCAGGGAAAAAAGGTGGCTAGAGGCAAAGGGATGTCCAGAGGCAGCAAGGGCAAAGATGCAAAACTCTCCCCTGTTTTAAGAATTTTCCCTAGGTATGGGACACGTTAATGGCACCCCCTGGGCAAACTACAGTGGTGGATTGACTTGTCTCCACACACAACATTCCTGGGAGGAGGGCTGAAACACCACCCTCCTCCTCCTCCTCTGCCGTTAAGTGGACCCCAGCTACGAGCTGGAAGCGCTGCAACACTGGTGTGGGGAGACGTCAGCAGGCCGTGCTGAAGCTCATCAGCTTGAGGGACAGACAGCACACTGCCTACAAAGTGAGTCATGCAATCCTCGATGAGACGGCAATGTGGTTTTGGCCACTGCACCTGGGCCCAGGCATGTTGTCATGTGTGATAATGGCCGTAACCTGGGATCGGCTCTGTAGCTTGGCAGCCCGCAACATGTTCCATGCCTGGGCCACGTTTTTAACTCATTGCTGCTAATCTTTTTAAAAAAGTACCCCAATGTTCCTGAGCTACTGGTGAAAGTGCGGCGCTTGTGCGGATAGTTTTGAAAGTCTATAGTTGCCGCCGCTAGCCTCTATGCACTCCTACAACGCTGGTATCTGCCCAAACAACGGCTGTTGTGCGACGTCTCCACGCTGCTGGAACTAAACATATCATCTCTTCAGCAGAGTGTGTGAGCAGCACAGACCTTTGATGGAGTTCCAACTGCAAAACCCTAGGATTCGTCAAAGTCAGCTCCCTCAGTTGCTCAACCATGAGTGGCCATGGGTGGCAGACTTATGTGAAATCCTATCCCATCCATTGCAGTGGACACGAAACATTAGTATGCGCTCATCACAACTCCGGATATGGTAGCTGCGTTAAGCAGGGTGCAGAGTACAACACAGACCAGGCCCGAGCACCAGGAACAGGTGTTAGAAATACTGCAGCATCCGCCATTTCCTTCCAATTTTGTGGTTGTGGACCCGCCACCGACGTTTGAGGATGATGAGACACAGTTGCCATCAGGGAAAGCTGTGGTCATGTGCGGTTTGCAGTAAGGGGACAGTGCGCAATTGGAAGAGGAGTTGGTGGATGACGAGGCCACCGACTCCACATGGACAGGGGTGATGTCTAGGGGCTAAAGCAGTGTAGATGTAGAGGGAAGCTAAATCAACAAAAAACCTGGGTAGAAGCAAAGGTATAAACTGGGGTGATGTTTAGGGGCTAAAGCAGTGTAGATGTGGAGGGAAGCTAATTCAACAAAAAACGTGGGTAGAAGCAAAGGCATAAACTGGGGTGATGTTTAGAGGCGAAAGCAGTGTAGATGTGGAGGGAAGCTAATTCAACAAAAAAACAGGGTAGAAGCAGATGCATAAACTGGGGTGATGTTTAGGGGCGAAAGCAGTGTAGATGTGGAGGGAAGCTAAGCAGCAAAAACAGTGGGTAGAAGCAAAGGCATGCAAAACTCTACCCTGTTGGAAGACTTATTCCTAGGTCTGGGACACGTTAATGGCCCCCCTGGACAAATTACTGCCACTCAGGGGCCTAGTGTCACCAGGAAGGACAAGTATAGTCACATGTTGTGGGAATACCTGGCTGACCCCAGCTCTGTCCTCTCCGATCCCTATGTGCTCTGTGCACTTATTTTCTCATCTTTTTTTCTGCACTGCACATCTCTTGCCTACTTCCTTTTGGATCTCAGAAGTGGTGGTCCACTTCAAGAGATTGGTAACTTCAGTGCTGGAGTTGTCAATAGTAACGGGATTAGCTGAGGGATCGCTGTCTTAACCACTTTTTGGCACAAAATTAAATTCCAAAGCCAAGTATGGTGCAAGTATATGATGCAAGGACACCTACACATCTGTCTCTGACACATTGGGGAGTTCACCCTCATGCGCCCTTTTGGCCTGCACCATCATGCGCCTCTTTCGAGCCACTCCACATCTCCCAAGCTTTTCATTGCAGGCAGAAGTACAACACAACCCACCCCCATGCCCAAGCCTTTAACAGCCTCATCGATAAACTGCTGGCCCTGGAGATGTTTGTGTTTGTTTATGCTTCTGGATACCCAGGCCTTCCGACAGCAGATGGCAGCTGGGGCACCTCCCTATGCTGGGCCTAGCCGTTACTACTTCTCTTGGTGTGCTGGCCCTGCCTTGCACCTGCATGTGTCCCATATCATCAGTCGGGCCCAGAGTTCTGCGCTTTGCTGCAAGGTCCACTTGACCACAAGTGGACCTTGCGCCTGTGGTCAGGGATGCTGCAGTGCTTATCTTTAAGGACAGGCAAGGTGAATATGGTGGAGTCTGGTCCCCGGGTGCAAACTGGGGTGGCCTATCTCCTCTCCCAGGCCAAAATTCATGGCAGGAGTAGACTGAAACCCTACTACGCTGCAACCTCCACCCCAGCTACTAGCGGCAAACGCTAAAACACTGGTGTGGGGAGACGTCAGCAGGCGGTGCTGAAGCTCATCAGCTTGGGGGACAGACAGCACAGTGCCTCCGAGGTCAGGGATGCCATCCTGGCTGAGATGGCAATGTTTTTTTCCCTGCTACACCTGGGGCCTGGCATTTTTGCACCTGTGATAATGGCTGGAACCTGGTAGCAGATCTGGAGCTTGCCAGACTCAAACACGGTCCACACATGACCCACGTTTTCAACTTGTTGGTGCCATGTTTCCTTGAAACCTTCACCATTGTGCCTGATATACAGGTCAAAGTGGGGCCATTTTCGTAAGTGAGAACTAGTCTCTGCTAGGCAGAAAACATTCAGAGCACACTCCTCTCATTTTCGCACCGTTGGCTGGCGGAGGAAGACGAGGGGGATGGAGTGGCATCTGATGTCCCTGTCCCACACGAGGCTAGAGGGTGCACTTCAGTGCATCCCATTGCTTCACCACAAATGGTGTGAAGGGGAGTGGAAAATGGAGGAAATGGAGAGTGACCCTTACAGTTGGGGCCAGCAAAGGCATGCCAAGTAACACACTGGCACACATGGCTGACTTCATCTTGGGTTGCTTTTCAAAAGTCTAACACATACTTCACATCATGGAGAACAAATAATACTGGATTTTTACAAGCCTCGAACCACGGTCTAGGTCTAATTTCTGTTCCTTTCTTATATTAGGGGAGAGGAACCAAAAATTACTTAAGTGATGCGTTTAGCGTACATAGACTGACTATTAATGTGTATCCCACTTAGTGTTGTTGGGGTTACACACCGTCACAACCTGGCTAAAGCTTCTATAGCTGTTAATAAAGTCAACAAAGTTGCAGACAGATTAGATTTAGAACATGTTGTCTTCATTGTCAAAATCCTCTTTATAGGTAATGTGTTTTTTTGGGCCGAGCTGTCTGGGAATGAGCTGGTGCAGCACTGATAACCTGGGTGAATATGGAAAGAGCCTGAGATGTAGGGTGAATGTATCCCCAAATTATTTGGGGAATTTCCACTCAGAAACTGGCACTATATGGCAGTAGCAAGAATTGAGGGTATATGTAGGCCCAATATATTCTTTGAATTCCCAGTCAGACAATGGCACTATATACCAGTAGCAAAAATTGTGGGTGCATGTAACCCCAATATATTCTTTGAATTCCCAGTCAGACAATGGCACTATATACCAGTAGCAAAAATTGTGGGTGCACGTAACCCCAATATATTCTTTGAATTCCCAGTCAGAAAATGGCACTATATACCAGTAGCAAAAATTGTGGGTGCACGTAACCCCAATATATTCTTTGAATTCCCAGTCAGAAAATGGCACTATATACCAGTAGCAAAAATTGTGGGTGTATATAGCCCCAATTCTATTGCTAGGGGACTTCCAGTGTATTTATGGAGTGAAGGTGGGGGGGCTCACCGTTGGAACGTGGATCGGGGGTATATATAGGGTATACGGGAATACACTGTCAGTGTATTCCATTCAGGATCCTGGGAAAGCTGGGTTGCGGCGATTGAGCCCGTCAGTGCCACGTTACACTGACAAGCTTCTCCCTGGAATTGAAATTATATGTAACCCCAATATATTCTTTGAATTCCCGGTCAGACAATGGCACTATATGGCAGTAGCAAACATAGTGGGTGTATATAGCCCCAATTCTATTGCTAGGGGACTTCCAGTGTATTTCTGGGGTGAAGGTGGGGGGGCACACCATTGGAACGGGGATCGGGGGTGTATATATAGGGTATACGGGAATACACTGTCAGTGTATTCCATTCAGGATCCTGGGAAAGCTGGGTTGCGGCAATTGAGCCCGTCAGTGCCACGTTACACTGACAAGCTTCTCCCTGGAATTTAGCTCTTACAAGAGCTGTTGGTTGTCTTCTCCTTCCTATCCTAGCCTGTCCCTGCCTACCAGAGTCTAAGCCCTAGCTAACTGGACGGAAACTTCCATCCCCGGTGAATTGCAAGCTCAGAATGACGCGAACCTGGGCGGCGCTGTTCTTTTAAATCAGAGGTCACATGTTTTCGGCAGCCAATGGGTTTTTCCTACTTTTTTCAACGTCACCGGTGTCGTAGTTCCTGTCCCACCTACCCTGCGCTGTTATTGGAGCAAAAAAGGCGCCAGGGAAGGTGGGAGGGGAATCGAGTAATGGCGCACTTTACCACGCGGTGTTCGATTCGATTCAAACATCGGGAACAGCCTGATATCCGATCGAACATGTGTTCGATAGAACACTGTTCGCTCATCTCTACTCTTTAGCTATATATGTTGATCGTATGATTGGGCATATTTTCAGCACATGTACCACCATTTTTACATATTGATGCAGGTTAACCTGTTATTGGATGTTATGTGACTTAATATATTTCTTTATATACCCTTTGATGGTGCACATGTATTTGTGCTGACATAAATTTCTACTGCTTCACTATCTTTGATGGGTGGAGCCATATGTACAATATTTGGGTATTTACCATCATGTAATTATTAACATACTGGTTTAACCTGTTACCTGCGGTGATTTATTTTCTATATATATTGAGGAATTATTATATCTTTATATTTATGCTATTGTAGAGATAATTTTGGTACTATTCCGTTATCGGGCCAGCAGCAGCGCAGTTCAGCAGCAGCTTTCGGGACAGCAGTTCAGCAGCGGGAATTACAATGACATCCGAGGACTGCTGGCCCGATGCTTGTGCCCAGTAACCAGTACATCGATGACCCCCCTCCCCCATCCTTCTCCTCCTGCCAGTGCTGCCCCCCAGCTCTCCTTACATCTTCCCCGTACCCTCTCCCCGCCACACGACTAGGCCTCACCTCAGCGCTAGTACCGAGACCGAAAGGAAAGACACCGGGGCTCAATCCAGGCCCTGACAAGAAACACGCCGACTATAGGAACGGTGAGCTACAGCGAGCCGGAGGGACAAACTTTCTGCAGCGTCCGGCGGCTATCTAGTAGCATTCATTGCTCAAGATTTACGGTGAGGCCTATTACAGGGAGAGGGTACGGGGCAGATGTAAGAAGAGCTGGGGGGCAGCACTGGAAGGAAGAGGAGGATGAGGGCATCGATCGATGTACTGCCTACTACACACAAGCACGGCCTCTATCATCGGGCCAGCATCGGCTTAGTCATGTGGCGGGGAGAGGGTACGGGGTAGATGTAAGGAGAGCTGGGGGGCAGCACTGGAAGGAGGAGGAGATGGAGGGGGGGTCATTGATGTACTGGCTACTGGGCACAAGCATCGGGCCAGCAGTCCTCGGATGTCATTGTAATTCCCGCTGCTGAACTGAACTGCTGTCCCGAAAGCTGGTGCTGAAATGCGCTGCTGCTGGCCCGATAACGGAATAGTACCATAATTTTTATACTTTCTATCCCACTATATACTTATATTGGCGATTGATACATCGGTAATGTGCACTTGTTTTATATCTTTGTATCTTCTCTTTGGCTTTGGCACCAAAAACTTGACTTTGGATATGCGATGTCCCTCACTCCTTCTTAAAACCACCCAAACTACGGTAAATAATGACTTTGGAATAAATGCACAAAACACTTTATTTTGGTTGTCAAAATGGCCACAGCTTTATTAAACTCACAGAAGTAAAATAATGACAGAAGGAGTCAGGTGCAGTGCTAGACCATTGGGATTCACGAATACTGTGAGATCCCCAGCTGTCTGACATAAAGCACCCGGCCAGACAGCAATAAATAAATAAAGGGGGGCGGCACGCTCCGGCTTGCAATTCTAGCAGAGCCAGTACACTTTAAGGGCACCAACGACCCTGTGCTTAACCACTGTGCCCGCCCCTGGATGACGTTACTATTATGACATCCTTCAGGCTGGCCATTTCTAAAGCTCAGCCTGTTCACCACCATGAGGTTTAACCTCCTCTGTTAGTTAAAATAAGTCCACAATAACTTGCCTGCAACTTCCACCTGACTCCTCAACCGCAAACATAAAGCTGTGACAGTTTATCAATGGACCATGTGACACGTAATACTTTATTACCCATGACTGACTAAATAATGGCAAACCCCCGACTCACAAAGAGTCATCCTACAGCACTCAGAAGAGGAAAAAAACCCTGTGGAGGAAACCTCTAGGGAACCATGGCTGAAGGACGTCCCTTCCCTTGGGCTTATAAGATTAATGCCCAACAATAACTCATAATTGAATATATAGAGCCAAATACACAATTACAGTAACAAAGCAATGGTACAATAATACATTAGACAGGAAAATGTGAAAAAAATAAAAATAAAAAACAAGTGTAACACAGTGATGAAAAGAGGGTGGGCGGGCGGGAAATGCTTCATCCAGGTCTTGTGATGAGAAAGAGGATGAAGATGGATGAGACAGGAAGTGACATCTATTCCTAACTCCTCCCTCCCTACAGTAACACACTAAGCACCATATACTAAAGCAGAATATACACAGATATACACTCGTAAAGCAGAATATACCCAGATATATACTCCTAAAGCAGAATATAGATATATACTCCTAAAGCAGAACATACAGATATACACTCCTAAAGCAGAACATACAGATATATACCCCTAAAGCTGAATATACACAAATATATACTCCTAAAGCAGAACATACACTGATATATACTCCTAAAGCAGAACATACACAGATATACAGTCCTATGAAAAAGTTTGGGCACCCCTATTAATCTTAATCATTTTTTGTTCTAAATATTTTGGTGTTTGCAGCAGCCATTTCAGTTTGCTATATCTAATAACTGATGGACACAGTAATATTTCAGGATTGAAATGAGGTTTATTGTACTAACAGAAAATGTGCAATATGCATTAAACCAAAATTTGACCAGTGCAAAAGTATGGGCACCTCAACAGAAAAGTGACATTAATATTTAGTAGATCCTCCTTTTGCAAAGATAACAGCCTCTAGTCGCCTCCTGTAGCTTTTAATCAGTTCCTGGATCCTGGATGAAGGTATTTTGGACCATTCCTCTTTACAAAACAATTCAAGTTCAGTTAAGTTTGATGGTGGCCGACCATGGACAGCCCGCTTCAGATCATCCCACAGATGTTCAATGATATTCAGGTCTGGGGACTGGGATGGCCATTCCAGAACATTGTAATTGTTCCTCTGCATGAATTCCTGAGTCGATTTGGAGCGGTGTTTTGGATCATTGTCTTGCTGAAATATCCATCCCCGGGGTAACTTCAACTTCGTCACTGATTCTTGAACATTATTCTGAAGAATCTGCTGATACTGAGTGGAATCCATGCGACCCTCAACTTTAACAAGATTCCCGGTGCCGGCATTGGCCACACAGCCCCAAAGCATGATGGAACCTCCACCAAATTTTACAGTGGGTAGCATGTGTTTTTCTTGTAATGCTGTTTTTTTTGGACGCCATGCATAATGCCTTTTTGTATGACCAAACAACTCAATCTTTGTTTCATCAGTCCACAGGAACTTCTTCCAAAATGAAGCTGGCTTGTCCAAATGTGCTTCTGCATACCTCAGGCGACTCTGTTTGTGGTGTGCTTGCAGAAACGGCTTCTTTCTCATCACTCTCCCATACAGCTTCTCCTTGTGCAAAGTGCGCTGTATTTTTGACCGATGCACAGTGACACCATCTGCAGCAAGATGATGCTGCAGCTCTTTGGAGGTGGTCTGTGGATTGTCCTTGACTGTTCTCACCATTCTTCTTCTCTGCCTTTCTGATATTTTTCTTGGCCTGCCACTTCTGGACTTAACAAGAACTGTCCCTGTGGTCTTCCATTTCCTTACTATGTTCCTCACAGTGGAAACTGACAAGTTAAATCTCTGAGACAACTTTTTGTATCCTTCCCCTGAACAACTATGTTGGACAATCTTTATTTTCAGATCATTTGAGAGTTGTTTTGAGTAGCCCATGATGCCACTCTTCAGAGGAGATTCAAATAGGAGAACAACTTGCAATTGGCCACCTTAAATACCTTTTCTCATGATTGGATACACCTGGCTATGAAATTCAAAGCTCAGTGAGGTTACAAAACCAATTTTGTGCTTCAGTAAGTCAGTAAAAAGTAGTTAGGAGTATTCAAATCAATAAAATGATAAGGGTGCCCATACTTTTGCACCAGTCAAATTTTGGTTTAATGCATATTGCACATTTTCTGTTAGTACAATAAACCTCATTTCAATCCTGAAATATTACTGTGTCCATCAGTTATTAGATATATCAAACTGAAATGGCTGCTGCAAACACCAAAATATTTAGAACTAAAAATGATTAAGATTAATAGGGGTGCCCAAACTTTTTCATAGGACTGTATACTCCTAAAGCAGAACATACACAGTTATGTACTCCTAAAGCTGAATATGCACTGATATATACTCCTAAAGCTGAATATACACCCATATATTCTTAAAGCTGACCCAGTCTGTATAAATCTACAAAACTACTGCACGAAGAAGAAACTGCAGGAGTTATTGGTTCCCCCATCCCAAAGTCATGTCCCCCTTTGCTGATGGCTCTGGGGGTGTCTATTCCAGCAAAAACTATTTTTCAAATTCTCAGTGTTGCTCCTTCCCTTCCATGCACTGCCCTGTGCCCGAACCTCAGTTTACACCAACTTGTGGGGTATTTCTGTGCTCGGGAGAAATTGCACAACAAACTGTGAGATGCATTTTCTCCTTTAACCCTTTGTGAATGTGTTAATTTTAGGGCTAAATTAATGGGGGGTTTTTTGAAAAACAATGAAATGTCTAAATTTCACCTCCATATTTTTTAATTTCTGTGAAATGCTTAAAGGATTAACAAACTTCCCAAATGCAGTTTTGCATTATTTGAGGGGTGCTGTTTTGAAAATGGTGTGATTTATGGGGGTTTCTAATTCATAATAATCCCATTCAGAAATGAAGTGGTCCCTAAAAAATTAGTTTGGGAAACTTTCTTGTAAATCTGGAAAATTGCTGTTACACTTGCAAACTTTATAATGTCCAAAATTCATTAACGGACAATTAAAAAATGATGCCAATATAAAGCAGAGATATGGTAGATAATACTCATTAATGTATTTGTGTGATATGACTATCTGTTTGAAAAGCAGAGCATTTCACATTTTGAAAATTGTGATTTTTTTTTCTAAATTTCCATCAAATTTCCCATTTTTAAAAATTATAAATAAATATAAAAATATTGATCAATATTTACCACTAACAAACTTGTGTAAGTTAAATCGTCTCAACCACCACACAAAAAAGGAAAACATACCAACGAATGAATAGTCACCTAACCACAGTCCGATGGCTCTGCAGGGTCTGGCTGTAATGATGTCTGCGGCTCGGCGCTCATTGCACTTCCCTGCACAGACAACACCAGTCAAAGGTTGAATAATGGAGCACAGAACTCAATGCTCCATTATGGCATACGTCCTAACTGTGCCGGATTCTGCAGGACATTCCCGAATTCAGGGTCATATCCCGTAGTGGTGGTCGGCGGGATGTATGTCCTGGCTTCAACTCATCTGCATCTGGAGGATGTAGAAGAGTTGAATACAGTATCGGAGGAAGCAGGAGCTGTTGCCAGACAGCTCTTGCTTCAACGCTGTGCTACGGCACCGGGCACGATATGATGACGTCACTCACATTGCACTCGCAGCTTTCCAGAACAGACTGAGACTGCAGACAGGGGATCGAGGTTAAGGTGAGTATCAATGTTTTTATGTTAAATTTTGATGACACATTTAGGAAAAACAGTAACCTAGGGGCAGAGATGGAAGTGGAACAATATACTGGGGGCAGAGATGAAAGGGGAACATTATACTGGGGGTAGAGATGGAAGGAAGGACATGAAACTGGGGGCCGAGATGAGATGGAGCATGAAACTGGGGGCAGGGGAAGGACATGAAACTGGGGGCAGATGGAGGGGGGACATGAAACTGGGGAAAGATGGAAGGGGCATTAAACCATGGGAGTAGCTGGAGGGATACCTTTCTGCTTCTAGCTGCCCAAGTTTAATGTCCCCCTCTAGTTGCCCCCAGTTTAATGTCCTACTTCAGTTGCCATTAATTTATTGTCCCCCTCCAACTACCCCCACTGTTTAATGTCCCCCTCCAACTGCCCCAGTTTCATGTCCCCTCTAGTTTCCCCCAGTTTAAAGTGGGGCACCAGGAGAGGGACTTAATACTGTGGAGCAGTTGGAAAGGAACATTTATAATGTGGAGACATATAATGTACGGGTGACTGTAGGATGATTATACTGTGTGGGGGCACATGAAAAATGAATGAGAATGGACGGAGTCAACATAGATGTGGGCGAATCTAAATTTGCAGCGGCACACATATTTTGTCCCTCTTTCTGTTCTTCAAAAGTTGGGAGGTATACACTATGGTATTCATTCATGGTAAGATTGTATGACTTCTATAGAATCTATACATAGGATGAATCTTGCAACGTAAGAAAGGTTGTGGACCATTGCTGTAAGAGAAGATCATGTGCACTCCTATTATTGGGGTGCATTGTTCCCAAATAGGATGTGCCTGTAAAACTGCCTTCTATCAATAAAGACTGTTTTTGTGTTTGACCATGGGTCAGACGCAAAGTATTTTAGATAAAGCAGATTACAGTTAACCAAATTTCATACTCAAAATGACAAGGGGTGCATGTTTCTAGAGGCAGTACATCAATTTATGCTTTTCACTATAGCGTTTAACCCTTTGTATTTACCAAAGGAATTCAGCTGAGAAGAACTATCAAACTTTGGACATTTCATTTTATGGCACAACTTGAACACGTGGGTGTGCACACAGTGGTATTTGTTTGTAGGTGGAAATCCCCAAAACTGGTGTAGTTATCATACTACCTTACCATACTGAGCTTTATGTGATTAATTGTATGACGATAGACAGACAGGCTTAGATACACAGTTTTTGGTTTTTTTTTTACACTAACTTCTTTATTGACTTCATTCAAGGTGTGAAATGTAGAAGTTAGGATTTTAGGTTTAGAAGGAGCCCTGAAGATGATGGGCCCTTGTATGTCTTTGGAGTGTGGGAGGAAACCGGAGTACCCGGAGGAAACCCACGCAAGCACGGGGAGAACATACAAACTCCATGCAGATGTTGCCCTTGGTAAGGACCTGAGTGCTGCAAGGCAATAGTACTAAGTACTGGTGGAACAGAAACAGCATGCAGAACGGCAGCCACTTCTAATGGCACGAGCAGCTCTGGATAATCTGCGCCAGCAGGACGATAACAATCGGCGGACTCTAGAACCTAGGAGAAGCAAATACAATGTAAGTAATGGGACAACATATTACAGGATACTACTGTGATGTCACTGCGGCAGGATGGCAGAGGAGTCTTATCTATACGGGGTAAGGGATCATTGTTCATCATACATGGGACAATCTCATCACTGACAGTGAACATCTATTCCGCATGAAGTATTCTCACTGACTGACATGATACAACATGGAGGGTATTGTCACACTTACCTCTGGCTCTGAGTTCTACATCTCCTATGGTTTGATTTTGTTCTTGTTCTCTCAGGTTTAATGCAGATTTAGAAGGTGACGATTGTACAGACCTGAACAGACCTGACAATGTGTATGAGGATGACGTGCTGCTACTAGTAGTGCTCCTCTTATTGTCACCAGCAGCATTAGAAGGTGACGATTGTACAGACCCGAACAGATCTGACGATGTGTATGAGGATGATGTGCTGCTACTAGTAGTGCTCCTCTTATTGTCACCAGCAGCTTTAGAAGGTGACGATTGTGCAGACCTGAACAGATCTGACGATGTGTATGAGGATGACTTGCTGCTACTAGTAGTGCTCCTCTTATTGTCACCATCAGCTTCAGATGGTGAAGATTCTTTCTGCCTGTTTTATAGAAGAAAAAATGAAAATGAAAATGAATACAGAATACCCAGCTAAATCCACTGCAATGTTACTGAGCTCCCAGCTGTGTGATAAGTGTATTATCATGAGGACAGATGGCAGGAAATATGTCTACACTGCTGACCTGATACCCTAACACTGGTGAGAAAGGCTTCAGCAAATACTGCCCCATCTGGCTAAGTCAGGAAAGATGGCTGGGGTGATGGATACATTTAGTAAAGTGTTACCCCTGTCTTCTATCTGTTGTTCTCTACAGATATCAACCCAGAGATCCCAGTAATAACCCCACAATCTACTCACATTTCTGAGTGGTCCGCGCTGTGCGCCGGGGAACAACCTGGAGAGGACTTGGGATCCTCACTGATCACCATCCTGGTACAGAGCTAAATACACACAAGGAGATACAAGATATAATGTACATAAATATATTGTTTCCCTTTTGCTGTAAATGTATTGTATTATGTTACAGGTAATATAGACATATAGCTCACATACTGGACTTACTTCAGAAAACCTTTGAGTTGATGACACAAAGTTTTTGAGTTCTTGGCAGTCATCGTCCTCGCTTGTTTCCTCCTCATCTGAGACTTTATGGTGCTGTCTCTTAGAATGAGCTACAAGCCACAAGAATTCAAGTGTTATCACAGGTTGTTAGTATAAGACATGACACAGAAACAGAAATCATTTTATCATTACTAATGATGGCAACATAAAGAAACGGAAGACGAGACAAACAACAGCTCGGTCTAGATGACATCTCATTGTACTTACAATCATCAAAGTTGCTGGTGTCCATGTCTGACACTAGCTGAGGAACATACTCAGGCTTCTGACTCAGAATGTTCTCAAAGTCCAAGTCCTTCAGGAATGGGTGAACCTTGAGCTCCTTTGCTCCTCCTGGAAAAATAAGAAAAAAGTGATGGAGAAATTAACAGAGACTGCCAAATGGAGATATGAAGGAAAGATAATCATCTACTAGAAGCCATACAGTAAAGAACTGGAAATAGACAGTCACATAAAGTAAAAATTCTCAGTGCTGATCCTCATGAATATGACGTTTGTCTTGTTCCACAGTCCAGGGAGTAATAAGTATATATTAATACTGTTATATATATATTACCTGTCCCGAGTCTACGTGCAGGATCTTTTCTAAGAAGTTTATTGATAATATTTTTTACATCGGGTGGAGGAGCGTTGGCAATAGAATTCCAATATATGTTTCCTATCATATAGAAAAGCAAATATTACAGAAAATAAACCACTGAAGTGTGATAGAAAGCAAACTTCTGATTTACAGAGCAAATATCTAAACCAATCAACCAATTCTAACAATAAAATCAAGGACAATGGTGTCTCATATCATCTGGATTATTCTACTTACTCACGACAATCTTAACAAAAATCTCCGATCTGATTTTCCCATCAAACGGTACAGATCCTACAATGAACTCATATAGGATGATCCCCAATGACCACCAGTCAACGGGTCTTCCGTATCCCAGCTGCATGATAACCTCTGGGGCCATGTAATGAGGGGTACCACAGCTCTGAAAACCAGTAGAAGAAAGACAATGAATTAAAAATCAGTATGACCAAAGATATCAGTGCAAACATTTTCTAGAAGGGAAAATAGAGAAGTTGACAGAGATGAGATCTGTAAAGAGCGAGCTAAGAAGAAGCTAGATTCCTGTAAGTACAGCTGACCTCATGATCGGGGAACTCTTTGCTGATGTCCATGACTGTAGGCTTGTAGAGATTTGTGGCTGGTCTCATAAGGCCGACTTTTGCAAGCCCAAAATCAGTCACTTTAATATGTCCAGTGGGGGTTATCAGAATACTGTGAAAGAAAAGATGGTGTTAGATCCAGGTAATAATCCATAGACTGTAAGATAAGAGGCTGTAACTCTCTTTCCCTTTATTATACTACAAGTGTCACTTACTTGTCAGGCTTCAGGTCTCTGTGCACCACACCATAGCTATGCAGGTATTCTACAGCAAGAACCAGCTCTGCAAAGTACATCCGAGCCAAGGTGACAGGTAAAGAGCCCATTGACTTTAGAAGGCTCCCGCAGTCTCCTCCTGCAGCAGAAAGCAAAAATGACCGGTAAGGGAGTTACACAAGGTAGATCCCACATGTCATATAACGATAAGTAACCTGAGACATAGGGGAACGACATAACATATAGGTATATATAGAGTACATACTATCAGGATGATTGTAGTAATGGTGAAATGGGTGAAATCTAAATACAATGCATATGTCCTACCTCCTACATACTCCATGACCATACACAGGTGAAGTTTGGTTGTAAAGGAGCAGAGCATGGAGACCACAAAGGGACACTCTACGAATGTTAAGATGTCCCTTTCTATAAAGGCCAGTTGTAGCAGGCTTGGATCAAGGTTCTTCTTATCCAGTTTCTTCATAGCAAATAGTTGGTGCGTGTCTTTATGGTGCACTAAGTAGACAGCCCTGGAGAAGAGAAAAATCCATGGATTATAAAGAATAGAGTGATAGACCTACAGTGGACACTACAAATACATGTCTAGTAATATATGAAATAACACTCCATAAACTTGGGAGGTCTACACAATGTCAGGACTGCCAGAGTCCTCATCCATGTCACATCCTCACTGACCTGAATGGTGACTATTGGATGTGGACAGTGATGTGGATCTATATCATTTCTCTATGACAACATTGAACTGGCAGAGGACACAGGCAGAAGCATTGTCATAAGAAACCCGGGACACGTATATAATACCAACATAATACTTACCCAAAAGCCCCACTGCTGACCAGTTTGGAGGTCTCAAAGTCTCTCTTACACGGCTTTCTTGCCGCATTCAATGATCTGATCGAGTTCTAAAGAAGAATAAAAGAAATAACAATAAGACAGAGAAGCTGCAGAAAATAAAAGCTCCAGATGTGGAAACTTCTCCCCTCTATACAATGTCATAACTGATTTACATCACAGCAGATACAGAGGGCGTGATACAAGCCGGACTCTGCACAGACCCTATAGAATATAAGGTGTATCCACCATGCACATGTATTATTGTACAGTATTGGATAGTAAGGGATATCACACACTGGAGGTCTCAGTATAAATGTTATTATGTAACACAATAGATCTGATCTACATTAAGAATAGAGATATTTCATGGGGTATAATATCAGATATGCCATTTATACCCAGTTCTCTGGTGATATAAGGACACCTCTCTCCATGATACTTACACTGGCAGATTCTTGGACCTCTGGGGTCTCTGAGATTTTAATTTCTGCATTTGGCAACTCAGATGTATCTAAAATATTGAAGAAGAACAAAGAAGAAACATAATGTATTAGATTATATCAATCTGAAGTACATAATACAATAACATAATGAAGACAATGACGGGGACAATCATGGACAGTCTGGTCTAGATGAAGGGGAGAACTTCTCAAAGAAGTCGGCCATTGGAAAGGATTTATCATACTTGTAAATAGGACGTAGGATGGTCGGCTTACCTTCAGTCAGATCACTTTTTGGTCCCAGTTGACAGCTCTCATGGTCAATTTCAGGTTTTGGAATTTGCCCCTCTTTGGCGTCGCCTTCTGTTTTGTCCTAAAAGTTATAAGACATATAATGAATTTATTTCACACACACTAAATCCCCATATATAGAAGGTAGGAAGAACTAAACCTGGATTTACATGATTTATTTCATTATTGGGTGGAATTACTTTACACTGCAGCTCCTCTCTAGCACATCCACATTAATATATAAGTAACTTATAATCACAACATTTCTATAATAACATCTATTATCAGAACTGCAGCATTTACAAGAAGGACAAATCTGATAACTAAGCAAGACCACAAATAGAGGTCAGAAATAATAACTCCCCACCATTGTCCTGTGAATACAACAGCAGAATACAGGCTGTCATAAAATATCCTGTATCTGCCTGGAGATGACAAGGAAGATCATGAATCTGATGTTCTGATATCTGACTGGCAATGTGGAGAAAACAAAGACATATCATATAGAAGATGATCCTTACCAGGCGTTCCAATGGGGCCAGACGTTCTATCAAACACAGGACGTATAGGGCCAGTTCTTTGACAAAGGCCAATTCTCCACTTTGGGATCTTTCTTCAGCCTAAATAGATCAAAGCAAACAGAGAAGGAAAATCATGAGATTAGAACGTGCACAATGGTTTGTGTATAAGATTTGGTCAGGATTTCTACCATTTACCTATTGTAGTAACAACATGTCATGGAATCATGCTGCCTAGTAACACTTAGAATAGCATTCCATAGACTTACAGATGTCACCATATTATGTGCAACCGGAATTCTCACCGGTATAGCGGCATAGTCAGTCACATTATAAGAAATATTATGTATATTTATTAGGGCTCCTCCTATCTTCTGCTACAGTTACATTTAGGCCTAAATAACAATTTAAGTGAATAACCTTTTATTACATTATTATTACTATTATTATTATCTATTATCCTATATAAGATCTGTGAGAGGTATATTAATAGTGATGGTGAGCTGTGATGTCATCATGGAATCATGCTGCCTAGTAACACTTAGAATAGCATTCCATAGACTTACAGATGTCGCCATATTATGTGCAACCGGAATTCTCACCGGTATAGCGGCATAGTCAGTCATATTATAAGAAATATTATGTATATTTATTACGGCTCATAGATTTATCTTATTATAGCAAACAACCTGGTTGCTGACCAATGTAGAATAAACTTTATAGTTTTATGTGTTTACTGTTTATGAAATCATTTAGATTATTAATGAAACCATTAAGTCTATGGACATCTTAAAGTGAATCTCCACCATTTAACCTGCGAGTTTTAGACCCTAAAATCTCATTTCTCAAAATATATTTATAGCGATCAGTTTTTTTTGTTTTTTTTTATCTAACATATTATCTACATTATATGTTAACATTTCAATAGTGATGGTGAGCTGTGATGTCATAATGGCCAGCTATGTTCTTTGATGTCATCATGGAATCATTATGTATATTTATATTTATTTATTGTATCTCATTCTGTCTATATTAGTTTTGGTCAACTTACTCCCAGTTATTGCACAGTTTTGGCTGTTAGTATTTTCGATAGTGTTGAACTCAATCTGCCATGATGACAATGCAATGTCATTTTTTTCCATATACTTGTATCTTTTCCCCATAGTATATATCTGTTCTCCCTTCTATATATATTTTTTCCTGCGGGTTTTAGACCCTAAAATCTCATTTCTCAAAATATATTTATAGCGATCAGAGTTTTTTTTTTAATCTACTACAGAATTGCACATCTCTTTCATAGATGTATATTTAAAAGATAAGAGTCTGCCCTCCTGCAGCCACCACTAGAGGGAGCGCAGGAGATTACTGCAGAAAATCTCAGGAAATTGCGTATAATCATGAGCTACATTTACATTTAGGCCTAAATAACAATTTCCTGTGAGTAACCTTCTATTATAGTATTATTACTATTATTATCTATTTTTGTATATAAAATATGTGCAGGGTATCTGCTATTTACCTGTTGTAGTAACGTCCGTATGTTGGTCTGGAGATCCTCAAGATAACTTGAGGTTAGACGACCTTGGTGACATTTGGTCAGGCAATCTCTCACTAGCTCCACCACCAGCCGGTGAGTGAAGCTGAGGATGCCATCAGGTGGTGGAGGCACAGTGTCAGGGGAATAGTTTTTAAGAATCCCCTGTAGCTGTACTTCCACCTCAGCACTGTCGAATAGAAATTCAGACATTGCAATCCAAGCGCAGTCAGTAGGTCACTATCTATAGAGCAAACACTGACAAGTCTGACCCCAAGACTGTGAACGGTTTATTTATAGTGATGGTGAGCTGTGATGTCATAATGGCCAGCTATGTTCTGTGATGTCATCATGGAATCTTGTTGCCTATCAACATTTACAACAGCAGTCCATAAACCTAAAGATGTCGCCATATTATGTGGAACCGAAATTCTCACCAAAATAGCGGCATAGTCAGTCATATTATAAGAAATATTATGTATATTTATTAGGGCTCATAGATTTATGGCCCCATAATGGCCAACCATGATCTATGATGTCAGCATGGAATCTTGGGCTGCTAACTTTAAGGGACATTACTTAAAAGGTTGTTGCCTTGCACACGGCCTATTTTAGGCCTTGATAGCAAAACCATTTTGTTTGTTTTTCCATCATCACATAATAAGCCCTATAGATTTTTGATTTCTGTCAATGTAACTGTATGAGGACAAGTAAAAACCCAGTATGTAATAAAATTAGAGAAACAAAAAAAAGGTACAGACACTCAGAATAATGAGGTCATAAAAGACCAAGATTTATAATTAATAAAATATACAAACTTTAATATTACCACATTAAAAAATTATACAAAATATGAGATGAAAATGGCAACAGTAAATATACAAAAATGAGCACAGCAGTGTCCAATGGAGCCCTAAATAACAATAAAGTACAGATAATAGAGAGATGTACATTTATAAGCCTATAGCACATAGACCAAATGGGTCAGCTATCCAGTGAGGTTCAAATACACAATTGATACCAACAGGATTAGGTAGAGTTGTAGTATAGTAAATTGTGTATGCAGACACAACAGGATTAGGTAGAGTTGTAGTATAGTAAATTGTGTATGCAGACACAACAGGATTAGGTAGAGTTGTAGTATAGTAAATTGTGTATGCAGACACAACAGGATTAGGTAGAGTTGTAGTATAGTAGATTGTATATGCAGACACAACAGGATTAGATAGAGTTGTAGTATAGTAAATTGTGTATGCAGACACAACAGGATTAGGTAGAGCTGTAGTATAGTAAATTGTGTATGCAGACGTCTGCAAATATACAAAAGGCCTCACTGTAATAATGATGGTATAGTGGCCAAACACACAATTGTTAGTTATTAAATATTAAAGTGCAAGGAAAAAGGATAATATAAAATGTACATGGAGCTTGCTCTACAATAGTTAGGTTTAGTCACAAGGTGTACAACACATCATATACATATTGAAGAGTAAAGATTACCCATCATAAAAGCAGCATGAGAATAAATTATAGGGCATTAAGAGGACATGCCGGCTCTCACCCGACGCGCGCGTTTCTGCACGCCTGCCTTCTGAGCGGAGTGTATAGTCAGTGTGAAGGCTCCGCTGCGGGTCCATAGGAATGAATAAAAGCAGCCGGCACACAGCCTTTAACCCCCTGCACGCCGACTGCGTCCATTCATTCTAATGGGAGACTAGCTAACATCTCTATTAGCTACTTACCTGCAGAGATGGCTGGTCCAATGCCCGGTGTTCTCGTTCTTCTTTGCGTCACTGCCCCCGCCTCCCAGGTTAGTGTTAAAGAGCTAGGAAGAAAGCTGGGCTTGTGGCTTAGGAGAGTGTGGGCGGGTACTGGGAGGGGAAACATCACGTCTCCCCGTCCTCTACCCGCCCACACTCTCCTAACCTATGAGGCATTTGCAGCAAGGCGAAGAAGAATGAGAACACCGAGCACCGGACCAGCCATCTCTGCAGGTGAGTGGACACCAAGGGAGACTAAGTAGCCAGAGGATTAAAAAAAGAATCCTCTGGCTACTTAGTGATTAAAAAACAATCACTACACAGCGTGGATTTTAACAATTAAAGCATTCAATTGTTAGATTCCATGCTGTATAATGAATAGGATTGTTTTTAAAATCCGATCTCCGATTAGTAAAAAAATCCCATTGACTTGCATTGTGATCGGAATTGGAATCGAGATCGGGTTCGAATGAAAAATGATCGGAAATCAGATTTCAAAATCGATCCTGAAAAGTCAAGATCGGTTCAACCCTAGCAAGGACTTATTTTTGCAGAAAACCTGACGTTTTTATGTTTTTGTGATAACTCTGCTGTGCTATGCCCGGGAAACAATGGATGTCTTATGTCTAGAGATGAGTGAACATTAAAATATTCGATATTCGTTATTCATTTCGAATAGCTGCTTAATATTCGACTATTCGATCGAATATCGAACCCCATTATAGTCTATGGGGAAAAATGCTTTGTTTCAGGGGATCCCACCATTCGACTCAGGAGGTTCACCAAGTCCACTATGACACCCCAGGAAATGATGCCAACACCTCTGCAATGCAACTGGGACAGCAGGGGAAGCATGCCTGGGGGCATCTAACACACCAAAGTCCCTGTATTACCCCACCATCACAGCCTATCAACTGCACACTTTCCACACTCCAAAAAACCTCTAGCAAAGTTGGAAAATACCTGGAAACCTTCTTTTCTGCCCAATTGGATGGACAGAAACCCAAATTTAAAAATAAAGAACATTAACAAGCAGCCCTTAAATCACGTTGCGCATGACAACCACAGATGGAATAGGCAATGGGAAATCCAACAGCCCTCACCCTTAACTGTCCTTGTTCATGTGTGTGTGATGTGGTGAGACCTTCAAAAATTCACTTTTCTGGCCCTTAACATGAGCCCTTCCAAATTAGGTTAACCTTTTCGCTGCCAAGCGTCTCTGGAAATTTTGTACCTCCAGTAGCCAGAGCAAATTTCACAGTTTTGACATGTCTGAATAAAATGCATATTTCTAAATGAAATGTTTTTCACAGACCCCCATACCAATATACTTTCTGAAAGCACGGAGCCAGGGGAATATAGCTTGAACAGTTCTATCTTGGAATGCTACATTATACTTGTATACATTTGAGTTAAAGTTTTTTTTCTAAAAAAAAAAAATCCAAAATTCCGACTTAAACTCTACCACATGCACGGATATACTGACATCATTTCTTTAGTATAATAAAGTCTAAGGTGCCTTTAATTCATCAATACTACATATATGTGACTAAACTCCCTTTAAGACCCTAAAAAAGTGCACCTCAAAATCTTGTTTTTGGCCTTAAATGTGAAAAAAATAGTAGCATGAATAAAACAGGCCATAGAAATTACAATCAATGACTAAACCCCATAAACCTATATATTTCCAAACAGCAGACACCCTGGCGATCCTAAAAATACCATCTAGCTTATTATACTCACAGCCACCTTCATGCAAGTTTTTATCAAACATTGATTTTTTGCAAAAATTACACAAAGGTTCAGCTTTGAGACTAAATCTCTGAGACAGTTTGAACTATATAGACAGAAAACTGTCACAGCTGAGCTCTTTGTGCACTAGGCAATACTAAGTTTAACAGTATATAATTGCTTAAATTTAAAGAAGAATCCCTTAACTTAAAGACGTTATAGGAAATAGGGGGTTTGGATAATAGAAGGGGAGGGGGGTCGGTATATCAGGGACAGGGGTAAGGTGCTAAGAATTTGAAAAAGGGGTATGTACGTGTATAAATTTTATTCTGTTAGTGTAAATGAATGGATATGTACGTGTATAAATGTTATTCTGTTGTAAGTGAATGGAAGTGCTGGAATTGAGTGGTGGAAGTGCTTAGTGCTTAGTGACACTGCTTCCTGGGCTCCTCACTTTACAAAGGTAAGGACAGTTTCTATGCAGATAGGAATGATCTGATGACCTATTGGTCACCAGTAGGGTTGAGCGTTCGTGTTCGGAAAAAATCGGATTCCAATCGGCGATCAAGAAAATTTCACGATCGGAATTCCGAACACGATCTTTTTAGGTGGGATCGAGATCGGTAGTATTTCCCACAATGCCTTCACACTGAGCATATTGTGTATACTCACTGTGAAGGCTCCGCTGCAGCTGGCACACAGCCTTAACCCCCTGTGCGCCGGCTGCCTCCATTCATTGGAATGGGAGGCTAAACTAACATCTCTAACAGCTACTTACCTCCTTCTTCTTGCCTCGCTGCCCCGCCTCCCAGGTTAGTGTTTATAGCGCTAGGTAGGTGGGACTTGTAGCTTAGGAGAGTGTGGGCGGGTACAGGGCGGGGAGACGTGACGTCTCCCCTCCCAGTACCCGCCCATACTCTCCTAACCCGCCCACACTCTCCTAACCTGGCAGGGAGGGGGCAGGGAGCAGCATGGAGCGGCAGCGAAGCAAAGAAGAAAGAAGGACCGGGCACCGGACCAGCCATCTCTGGAGAAAATTTCACGATCGGAATTCCGAACACGATCTTTTTAGGTGGGATTGAGATCGGTAGTATTTCCCACAATGCCTTCACACTGAGCATATTGTGTATACTCAGTGTGAAGGCTCCGCTGCAGCCGGCACACAGCCTTAACCCCCTGTGCACCGGCTGCCTCCATTCATTGGAATGGGAGGCTAAAATATGTCAGGGGGTTCAAAGTTGGTCCAGACACTCACTATTTTGCAGCATTCGCTGATGATCTGTTACTTTTTGTCTCAGACCCTATTCGAACTTATTATTTTGTCTCAGACCCTATTCGAACACATTATTATACCCCATAGTGGCCCCTGCACACAGTATTATACCCCATAGTGGCCCCTGCACACAGTATTATACCCCATTTGGCCCCTGCACACATTATTATACCCCATAGTGGCCCCTGCACACAGTATTATCCCCCATAGTGGCCCTGCACACAGTATTATGCCCCATTGTGGCCCCTACACACAGTATTATCCCCCATTGTGGCCCCTTCACCCACTATTATGCCCCGTTGTGGACACCCATTAACAATTATTATACTCTGGGGTCTTTTCAGACCCCAGAGTATAATAATCGGAGACCCGGGGGAAGAACAACATAAAAAAAAAAAAACACTGTAACTTACCTGTCTCCCGACTCCCCGCTGGCGGCCATCTTCAATGACGTCAGGGACGTCATGTGACCGGGAGTCTGCGTCGCGACGCATTAGGACGCAGGCCCCGATCATGTGACGTCTGAGACGTCACACAAGTAGGCCGAAGCCTGCGCGGAGCCTGGAGAGGTAAGTAACACAGTTTTTTATGTTCAGTTACCTCTCCTGCACTTCCGATCATTATACTCGGGGGTCCGAAAAGACCCCCGAGTATAATAGTGCTTGTGGGGCCCGCAGTGTCACTTACCGATCCCGGCCCCTGCCAGGATCGGTAAGTAAATAGAGCCCGTTAGTGGCTGGAGTAACTCCAGCCGGTAACGGCCTATTAAAAAAAAACAAAAAACGCAGCGGTAGCGGCTGCCACCGGGCCCCTAATGTCCCGGGCCCTGTGGCAGCTGCTACTGCTGCTACCACGGTAGTTACGCCACTGGTATGATCTCTTTGTTATACAATTTTCTGTTAACGCACCCACACTCGCCCAAGCCTGCTTATATTTCTAAGTGGGAAAAAGATTTAGGGCGCACATTTTCGGAGCCAGAGATCTCCCATATCCATAATAGATCCCACGGATTCTCTCCGTGTATAAGAATCCAAGAAAACTCTTTTAAAATCCTCACGAGATGGTATAGAGGACCTGTTGATTTGAAAGTGATGCACCTGCATCGAGACGATAAATGCTGGAGATGTGGTGAAGGTGGAGGTACATTAGCACACCTATTTTGGTTCTGCGACGTGGTAAAACCTTTTTGGCACCAAGTAGAATCAATTTTGCGTCAGATAACTAAAATTAATATAACACTTTCACCAGTTTCAGTCTTGCTTTGGCTGCCTGCTAACTCATGGTTTCCCTCAAGGAAGGATCTTGCCACCATTATGGTACAAGCCGCAAAATTGCTCATTCCGCTTCATTGGCTGGATAAAGATCCACCAACTATTTCAGAGTGGCTAGACAAGATTAACGAAATAGCCAGACTTGAAGAGTTGTACAGCTGGGAGCTGAGGAAACATCAGTTATACACCAAACTTTGGGGACCTTGGTTTGAATATCGTAGACAATCTAACCCTCGTCCTTAACTCCTTATCTCTACCACCACATTCCCCACATGAGACTTTACAAATACTGTTCTTTGTTCATAGGCGCTCTTGGTAGCTCAGCAAGGACCCAGGACCTAGAACCATTCCTTCCTTACCGTGCTCTATTGCGATCTGTTCATATATATTGCTCCAGAACCTGTTTCCCCACTTTTATTGTTTTTCTTTATGTTATATACTTTGCACTTCAAAATGCTGTTTATGTGCTATATAATTACCTTGCACTTTAGTGCTTTTGTTTGTTTGACCTTATTTTCAATAAAAAGAGAATTTGAAAGGAATGGGAGGCTAAACTAACATCTCTAGCAGCTACTTACCTCTAGAGATGGCTGCTCCGGTGCCCTCCTTCTTCTTGCCTCGCTGCCCCGCCTCCCAGGTTAGTGTTTATAGCGCTAGGTAGGCGGGGCTTGTAGCTTAGGAGAGTGTGGGCGGGTACAGGGCGGGGAGACGTGACGTCTCTCCTCCCAGTACCCGCCCATACTCTCCTAACCCGCCCACACTCTCCTAACCTGGCAGGGAGGGGGCAGGGAGCAGCATGGAGCGGCAGCGAAGCAAAGAAGAAAGAAAGACCGGGCACCGGACCAGCCATCTCTGGAGGTAAGTGGACACCAGGGGGGACTAAGTAGCCAGAGGATTAAAAAAAAATCCTCTGGCTACTTTAGTGATTCACTACACAGCGTGGATTCTAACAATTGTTAGATTCCATGCTGTATAGTGAATAGGATTGCTTTTAAAATCCGATCTCCGATTAATTAAAAAATTCCATAGACTTGCATTGGGATTGGAATTGGGATCGAGATCGGGTTCGAATGAAAAATGATTGGAAATCGGATTTTAAAATCGATCCTGAAAAGTCAAGATCGGCTCAACCCTAGTCACCAGATGTTACCTTACTCTGAAGCTCAGACATTTTTAACTTCCAAATGAGATGGAAATTGTGAGTGTCACAATACATCTCAGCACAGTAGCACAGTGCCCATTCTTCAGCACCACAGATAAGAGAAGGACAGAGATAGCAGGACCTGCAGTCTTTTTTATGTGATAGCTGTGATCAGTGATAAGCTTATCACTGGCTTATCTGAAATCTAGGAACACCGGCTATAAAATAAGCCAGTGATAAGCTGACCAAAAGGTCACTTCTCACAGCTATCAGTTAAAAAAAACGGCAGTACGCTCCCTCTTTCCCTCTTATCTATGGTACTGAGATTGTGCAGCAATCGTATACAGTGCAACTGTGACATCAATCTTGTGAATAGTGTCACAATTTTAATTTCATTTGGAAGCTATGAACATGGGCTATAAAATAAGCCAGTGATCAGCTGTCCAAGGGGTTGCTGATCACAGCTGTCAACTAAAGAAGTCAGCAGTACCGCACAGTGTCGGCACTATTGAAGGGGGTGAGAGAGACCTCACAAAAAGTGTTACAGTTAGATAAAAACTGCAAGTAGATTCACAATTTTATCTCATTTTATAGCCCATGTTCCTAGCTTTCAGATGAGATGGAATCTGCAAATCTACTTGCAGGTTTCATCTCTCTGTAAGGCTTTATGTGAGCTCTTTCTCGTCCCCTTCAATAGTGCCGACACTGTGCGGTACCGCTGACTTCTTTAGTTGACAGCTGCGATCAGCAACCCCTTGGACAGCTGATCATTGGCTTATTTTATAGCCCATGTTCAACGCTTCCAAATGATATTACAATTGTGACACTATTCACAATATTCATCTCACAGTATTAGTATGTACCCGTTCTTCAGCAGTACAGACAAGCGAGGGACAGATGGAGCGATATCGCTGTCTTTTTTATGTGATAGCTGCGATCAGCGACCTTTTGGACAGCTGATCGCTGGCTTATTTTGTAGCCCATGTTCCTAGCTTTCAAATGAGATGAAAATTGCAACGATGCTTGTAATTTTCATCTCACTGTAAAGCTTTATGTGAGCGCTCCCCCCCTCCCCCACTTCTACTGTCGCATCACAGAGCGGTACCACCGTGTTTTTTAGTTGACAGCTGCGATCAGTGACCTCCTAGTCAGCTGATCGCTAGCTTATTTTAAAGGGCAGGCTCTTGGCTTTCATATAAGCTGAAAATGGCAGCTCACTATACTACTTTTCAGCTCACTATACTACTTTTTATAGTGCCTCCCCTACATTTCTATAGAAAAAACAAGGAGCAGTATCTCCCTATATTAACAGTTTTGGGAGCAATTGGTGACCTCTAGGTCACCAGATCATTTTGCTATTTGAAAGTAAAGATTCCTGGCTTTAAAATGACACCAAAACTGTCAAGATAACCCAATTTTTGACAGAGTTATGGGCTTCAGTAGCAAGGACGCAGTAGCTACGTCCTCCGCTACTGAAGTGCCACCTTGGGAGCACGTATAGCTACGTGCTTGGCAGCGAAAGGGTTAAAAGTAGAGATGAGCGAACAGTAAAATATTCCATATTCGTTATTTTTTTTGAATAGCCGCTCAATATTCGACTATTCGATCGAGTATCGAACCCCATTGTAGTCTATGGGGAAAAATGCTTCGTTTCCGAGGATCCCACCATTCGACTCAGGAGGGTCACCAAGTCCACTATCATACCTCAGAAAATGATGTCAACGCCTCTGGAATGCAACTGGGACAGCAGGGGAAGCATACCTGGGGGCATCTAACACGTTCAAGTAACAGTATTACCCCACTATCACAGCCTATCAACTAGACACTTTCCAAACTCAATAGAACCTCTATGAAATTTGAAAAATACTTGGAAACCTTCTTTCCTCCACAATAGTATGGACAGAAACACAAATTTAAAGCTAAAGAAACATTAGCATGCACCCCTTTAAATCGTGATGCCCATGACAACCACAGATGGCATAGGTAATGGGAAATCCAACAGCCCCCACCCTTAACTGTCATTGTGTGTGTGCGTGTGTGTGATGTGGTAAGTAGGGTTAAGCGATCGTGTTCGGAAAAAATCGGATTCCGATCGGCTATTGAAAAAATGTCACGATCGCGATCGGAATTCCGAACACGATCTTTTTAGGTGGGATCGAGATCGGTAGTATTTCCCACAATGCCTTCACACTGAGTATATAGCGTATACTCAGTGTGAAGGCTCTGCTGCGGTTCCATAGGAATGAATGGAAGCAGCCGGCACACAGCCTTAACCCCCTGCGCGCCTGCTGCCTCCATTCATTCTAATGGGAGACTAAAGTAGCATCTCTATTAGCTACTTACCTCCGGAGATGGCTGCTCCGCTGCTGTTCGCCTCGCTGCCGCTCCAGCTGCAGTCTTCTTCGCCTCGCTGCCCCCTCCCTGCCAGGTTAGGAGAGTGTGGGCGGGTTAGGAGAGTGTGGGCGGATGGGTACAGGGCGGGGAGACGTGACGTCTCCCCTCCCAGTACCCGCCCACATTCTCCTAACCTGGCAGGGAGGGGGCAGCGAAGGGAGAAGAAGACTGCAGCTGGAGCGGCAGCGAGGCGAACAGCAGCGGAGCAGCCATCTCCGGAGGTAAGTAGCTAATAGAGATGCTACTTTAGTCTCCCATTAGAATGATCATCAAGTCCTGGGGGTAACTTTTATTTAGAGGACCGCAAAGGTGGAGAATTGGCTGCAACCACTACAAGCGGTAATGGTCCTCTAATATCGGACTCTACATTACCTCTACAGGGTTCTGATCAGGTGTTAATAGTCCAAACAACATGCTCCAATACTTTAGATGTAGATCAGAAACCACTTTCCCTTCCGACACCAGATTTAACCAAGCTTCACCATCATCATCCTGCTGAGATGGAGCCACTAAAGGAAACCTTGCCTTCAAAGGCATGTTTGTGGAGCTGCGACTGAGCCAAATCTAAACACAGAGTCCTTTGGAACGGAACAAAATTCACCATCAGTGTTTTTGGCCCTTTGGGTGAGTTGAGCCTTGCACCAACACGTATCCCGTAACATCAGGGCCCTAAGTTCTGCGCAAAGTTGCAAAAAGTTCCACTTGACCACCGACGCGTGGACAAGTGCATGCGGCCAGGGACGCTGCATCTCAATCGCAGCACACTGCCTGAATGTAAGCTGTACACACTGGAATGAGGGAAGAAAGGGAAAAAATACAGCCTCCAACTAATAGCACAAGAATGTTCAATGTGCAAAAATGGCAACTTAGAATATATTATCAATGATGTTCAAATCCTGAAGCAATTGAATATATAAACACTCACTTGTAAAAAGTGCTGCACGGATCCACCAAGTTGATTCCTACACCGGAAACCAGTGCAGTGTGAAGGTGAATGGGAAAAGGACAGCATACTTCCAACAGGCCCGAGGGGTCAGACAAGGCTGTAGCCTGAGCCCAACGCTCTTCAACATCTATATCAATGAACTGGCTACAGCCCTGGAGGCCTCACCAACCCCAGGCCTCACCCTGAACAATCGAGAGGTGAAGTTCCTGCTATACGCCGATGACCTCCTACTCCTGGCCCCCACCGAGAAAGACCTCCAAGAAAGCCTGTCAGTGCTGGAAAAATTCAGCACCACATGGGCCCTACCCATCAACCAGAAGAAGACCAAAATCATGGTATTCCAGAAGAAGGGCCACAATAAAGCCTCCACCACCCCACAATTCACACTGAACGGCTCCACACTGGAGAAAACCAACAGCTACACCTACCTGGGGCTGGAGCTCAGCCAATCAGGAAGCTTCAAAGCAGCAATAGAAACCCTGAAAGCAAAAGCCTGCAGAACCTTCTACGCCATCAGAAGACAACTGTACCACCTCAAACCACCGGTGAGGGTCTGGATGAAGATATTTGACGCAGTCATCTCCCCGATCCTTCTCTATGGCAGTGAGGTTTGGGGCCCAGCCACCTACCCAGACCAGTCAAGGTGGGATTCCAGCCCAACAGAGAACTTCCACCTGGAGTTCTGCAAATACCTGCTCCATGTCCATCGCAACACCACCAACATAGCCTGCAGGGCAGAGCTAGGCAGACTCCCCCTATGGCTCACCATACAGAAGAGGGCGCTAGCTTTCCAGGCACACATCCAGGGGAGCAAGCCTGACTCCTACCACCACCAAGCATGGCTAAGCCACCTGAGCAAACCAGACATTCAAAAACCAAACAGCAGCCAACCACCAAACCAAAAACTCCAACAGATGATAACCAAGGCCGAAATAAAGGCGACCACAGAGGCAAACAGAGAGCGGTACATTGAAGAATGGAGAAACGAAATAAATAACTCCAAGAAACTCACCGTGTACCAATCCCTACAAAGGGACTACACCATGGCCACCTACCTGGAGAGAATACGCCACCCCAAGCACAGACAGACCCTGAGCCGATACAGACTGAGCGCCCACAACCTAGAGATAGAGACGGGGCGATACAGACAGACGTACAAGCCACGGGAGAAGAGACTGTGCCAGCACTGTGACCAGGGGGCCCTAGAAGACGAGACCCACTTCCTGCTACACTGCACCAAATACTCAGCTATGAGGGCCGTCTACTACCAAAGACTCTCTGCCCACATCCCAGACTTCATATCTGCAGACGAGAAGAGGAAACTCTACATCCTACTGGGAGAAGAAGAGGCCACTGTGGAGATCGCTGCCCAATACGTGTCCAGCTGTCACCAAACAAGAGGAAGATGAGACTCCATGGACTGTTATATTTATCCCAAAACACCCGCCCCACCCACCCCCACCCCCACCTCCCCATATAGCAGTCACCAACGAAGAGGAAGATGAGACTCCATGGACTGTTATAACCGAACCCCCCCCCCCCATACCCACCACCCACCCAACCCAACTCCCCCCCCCACCCACCCACTTTACTAGCTTTGGCAATGCCAAATACCTATTCGGACGTGCCAATAAAGCATTTTTTGATTTGATTTGATTTGATTCCCCTGGCTGGGAACGTGAACCCACCAGTAGTAATGAACAAACAGACGGAGATCCAGCAGGCTTAATAAAATCTTTTCTTCTTTATTCCAGACAAAAAATTAAAAATTGCAACCTGAAAGTGGACATCCAGTAATAAATGGTGATAGATGGTATAACGCCATCATGTCCAGCAGTATCAAGCACCCTGACATGAAGTTTGATGTTTGTGCTCACCCTCTACAATTGTTCCTCCTACTCATACTCCTCCTTGCACACTTCTGCTCCTACTAGGCTCAATTCACACTAATTCGCCCAAACTCTTCTGGTTAGAGGCTCAATCCACCCTGATTCCCCCAACTGTGCTGGTTAGAAGCTCTTTATAAGTCATGCCAAGTAATACACTGGCACACATGGCTGACTTAATGTTAGGTTGTAGAGATGAGCGAACACCCAAATGTTCGAAGTTCGAAATCCGATTCGAACAGCCGCTCACTGTTCGACTGTTCAAACGGGTTTCGAACCCCATTATAGTCTATGGGGAACATACAGTATACTAGTTAAGGGGGAAACCCAAATCCGTCTCAGGAGGGTCACCAAGTCCACTATGACACCCCAGGAAATGATGCCAACACCTCTGGAATGACACTGGGACAGCAGGGGAAGCATGTCTGGGGGCATATAAGTCACTTTATTACATGGAAATCCCTGTCAGCTTGCGACAGGGATTTCCATGAACATGAAACGGGGGAACAGATGGGGACATGAAACTGGGGGAAGAGATGGGGGGACATGAAACTGTTGGCAGATGAAGGGGGTACGGCATGACACTGGGGGCAGATGGGGGGACATGAAACTGGGGGCAGAGATGGGGGGACAGGAAACTGGGGGCAGAGATGGGGGGACATGAAACTGGGGGCAGAGATGGGGGACATGAAACTGGGGGCAGAGATGGGGGGACATGAAACTGGGAGCAGAGATGAGGGGACATGAAACTGGCGGCAGATGAAGGGGTTATATGAAACTGGGGGAGAGATGGCGAAGGGACATATAATGTACGGGTGACTGTAGTAGGATTATACTGTGTGGGAGCACATGAAAATTGAATGAGAATGGGCGGAGTCAACATAAAAGTGGGCGGAGCTAAATTCGCCACAGCGCGTGCCGCATATTTTGTCCCTCTTTCTAATCTTCAAAAGTTGGGAGGTATGCCTAAAGCCATCAGAAAATACATATTTCCGATGGCTTTAGCCACTCAGAAGCCGCGCTACTGTCTGCAGCAATGCTATTAAGCTGGAACGCACGCCGTTATAGATGCACATTCCAAACTGAATTGGGTCACCGCAACATGAGGAACTGTATTGCGGGGTCACGGCATTAGAAAGGTTGAGAACCACTGTAATAGGAGGTAGTAGTCCCTCTGATAGCTGAGCTTTTGCAATGGCCATGGTAACTGTAGTGGTGGTCCAGAGTGTGGGGCACCTCTCATGGAACACACAACAAGTCAATTTTCAAAAGTAGTATAGCAAAAGACACAGTCCTTTATTGACCAAAAGTTTCATTACTGAGGACTTCCATAAAGTGCAGCAATACCTCACAGTGATACAGTCTCTCATGTACAATTCAGCAGGTGCATGCGAGGAGGATTCCCTTGTAAACTGACAAGTAAGGGCTGATGCTGACACAACTTTCCTCAGATTTTGTAGTCTAAAGTATTGAGGAGACACAGTCCAGATTATAGCTACAGAAGAGGGATCTTCTCCTGGTGGGAGACTAATTTGGGGTATATGTAGTTACTTATGGTTAATGCTCCATGGTATTCGATAGCCGGATGCAGACCTAAAAGACACATGGTTTGGAAACCACGGAGCACTGGACTTGACCAGAGGCCTTCTTTGGGTTCAGGAATGCAGAAAGGCTCCTTTATAGCTGCTCCTATCATGTTCACTCCTTCTTGGAGGTAGTAGAAGTGTGTTTGTTATCCCCTCTGTATGGACTGGTGAAGGGTCCCAGGAGAATCTGTACCTTACATGGATCTCGAAATTCACCATGCAGCGCCTAGGTTTGGTATAGCAGCAGGTGATGTTACATCATAGACTATCCTCTACAGAACATGGCTTCCCTGGTTTCCTATCCCCTGCTAAAAGGAAGGTGGGGCTAAAGTCTCCACCCACAGCTTGCTAGAAACTTCTCTGCAAAAAGCTTGTGCTGTGTATATGCAGTGAGCAAGGGGGTGCACAATGGCGGTGGTAGTCCAGGGCTGATGGGGATAGTAGTCACGGTGGTATCACAGGCCTGAGTGGTATACAACCCTGTTCCCCTGTCACATACAAGTACCTTTCCTTTCACTTTCGGCTGTTACTTTTCTTCAGTGTACAGGCTGTAATGACTTCTGTGACTAAGAGTCCAGTAACAACGGTTTTGAAGAACTTTACTTGAAAAATCTCTTGTGCATGCAAAGTACAGATATCACAGTCTCTTTAGTAGCAAATAGCAGTATAGCTTTTACAGTTCTCACAAGTAATTGCAGCACTGTCTGCACAGCAGTCTGTAGCGGGGTGGGAAATGTTATACCTCATTCTTTGTATACTGTCCATGCTGTCATTTGGCTGCTACATCTGTTATAAAGTGTATAGGGCGGCACAGAAGGGAGAGTCATTCTCCATCCTTAATCCCTAGAGTTGAAGTACTGAGTGATTGAAAAGTCCTTGTTTCACTAAGGACTGAGTAGAATCCGCGCAAGTACACGCAAAGACTCAGGGGTGTTCGGGACACAGACAGAAAGTTGAGTCTGTGGAAACCGAGCACTAGGCCAGAGACTGTTGGTATATACATATATGCAACAGATATAGACTTATTGTATTATACTGTGTAGGAGGAACTTATAGCTTCCGGACACTAGGTGGCGATGTTATTATTGTTATGTGCTGAATACATGTAATGATATGCTATGGAGGCTTGTCTATATCTCAGAATGCTGCATATCTATGGTTAAGGTCCTTTCCAGTGTATTCCTTGTTATATTGCTGTATAGACATGCTGATGGATGTTACCTCATGTTCTGAGAAGTAAACTGAAGATTAACCCATATAATCTACTCTGAAGCTTTCTTCTGCGACTGCACTCTGCAACAGAGACTTGCACATAAAAGTGCAAAGATTCAGGGGTGTTTCAGTAAAGGGACACTAAGCCAGAGACTTTCACATCAGAGATTAGTTCAATGAAAACAGAGTGACTGTTTGGGAGTTCCCACTAAGAGAGGTCGGTGTGACCCTCGAGAAGTCAAGAGTGACCCTCTATTGTCTTAATTGCCCTAGAGGGGTGGGAGCTCACAGCTGACTGGCCATCAGCTAGTATGGGGAAGGGACCCTCTGAGATATGGTACACCCCATATGAACTAATAGGGAAGGGAGAGAGAGAGAGAGAGAGAGAAGTTGAAGAAGCCCAAGAAAAAAAGTAAAATAAAAAAAAAAATAATAAATAAATAAAAATCTGTGACGGGTCTGTTTGGCCCTAGAAAATGTGACTGGTCTGTGTGGCCCTAGAAAAATCTGTGATGGGTCTGTGTGGCCCTAGAAAATGTGACGGATTTGTATTGCCCTAGAAAAATCTGTGAAGGGTCTGTGTGGCCCTAGAAAATGTGACGGGTCTGTGTGGCCCTAGAAAATGTGATGGGTCTGTGTGGCCCTAGAAAAATCTGCAAGAGGTCTGTGTGGCCCTAGAATTGTGGAAAAAATAAGTTGCCGCCCAAAAGTAAAAATGAAAATTTTTAAGAGATAGGACTGTTTGATAGTAAATTTTGGAACCAATGGGGATTAGATCATGCAGGACAGATACAGGAGCATAAGTTACAAAGGGGAATATATGCTCTGATTAAAGAACAGAATGGGAGGAGTGCAGAGTCAGCCGGTATGGAAATGAGCCCAAGAGATCCTACTAATATTATAAATGTGAAAGTTTGTGTGTTTGGATGTTTGGATGTTTGTGAGTTTGGATGTTTGTTCCTCAATCACGCTAAAACGCCTGGACGGATTTACGTGCAATTTTCCACAAACATAGTTTTCCCTTAGGATTGAGTCACAGGCTACTTTTGGTGCCACTAAACAACATGGCTTCCTAGCAGGAGACTCACAAAAGCAGGACTCCTAGCCCCAGCTATAGACTCACACACACTGCCTGGCATTTCCTGCCTCAACCTGCCTGCACACTCCTTACTGTCACCTCAGGAGTAGCTCTCACTCTACTCACTCACATTTACATATAGCTTTCCACTATACATACACAATACAACACATCCCATTGTAATTACATGTATCTCCTATCACTGCTATATACAGTACCTGATACATATATACTCCTGTACACAGGCTGTATATACTATATAATTACATGTATTACCTATCACTGCTATATACAGTACCTGATACATATATACTCCTGTACACAGGCTGTATATACTATATAATTACATGTATCTCCTATCACTGCTATATACAGTACCTGATACATATATACTCCTGTACACAGGCTGTATATACTATATATTACATGTATCTCCTATCACTGCTATATACAGTACCTGATACATCTATACTCCTGTACACAGACTGTATATACTATATATTACATGTATCTCCTATCACTGCTATATACAGTACCTGATACATATATACTCCTGTACACAGGTTGTATATACTATATAATTACATGTATCTCCTATCACTGCTATATACAGTACCTGATACATATACACTCCTGTACACAGGCTGTATATACTATATATTACATGTATCTCCTATCACTGCTATATACAGTACCTGATACATATATACTCCTGTACACAGACTGTATATACTATATAATTACATGTATCTCCTATCACTGCTATATAAAGTACCTGATACATATATACTCCTGTACACAGACTGTATATACTATATAATTACATGTATCTCCTATCACTGCTATATACAGTACCTGATACATATATACCCCTGTACACAGGCTGTATATACTATATAATTACATATATTACCTATCACTGCTATATACAGTACCTGATACATATATACTCCTGTACACAGGCTGTATATACTATATAATTACATGTATCTCCTATCACTGCTATATACAGTACCTGATACATATACACTCCTGTACACAGGCTGTATATACTATATATTACATGTATCTCCTATCACTGCTATATACAGTACCTGATACATATATACTCCTGTACACAGGCTGTATATACTATATAATTACATGTATTACCTATCACTGCTATATACAGTGCCTGATACATATATACTCCTGTACACAGGCTGTATATACTATATAATTACATGTATCTCCTATCACTGCTATATACAGTACCTGATACATATATACTCCTGTACACAGACTGTATATACTATATAATTACATGTATCTCCTATCACTGCTATATACAGTACCTGATACATATATACTCCTGTACACAGGCTGTATATACTATATAATTACATGTATTACCTATCACTGCTATATACAGTACCTGATACATATATACTCCTGTACACAGGCTGTATATACTATATAATTACATGTATCTCCTATCACTGCTATATACAGTGCCTAATACATATATACTCCTGTACACAGGCTGTATATACTATATAATTACATGTATCTCCTATCACTGCTATATACAGTGCCTGATACATAGACACTCCTGTACACAGGCTGTATATACTGTATATTACATGTATTAACTATCACTGCTATATACAGTACCTGATACATATATACCCCTGTACGCAGGCTGTATATACTATATATTACATGTATTATCTATCACTGCTATATACAGTACCTGATACATATATACCCCTGTACAAAGGCTGTATATACTATATATTACATGTATTACCTATCATTGCTATATACAGTACCTGATACATATATACTCCTGTACACAGGCTGTATATGCTATATAATTACATGTATCTCCTATCACTGCTATATACAGTACCTGATACATATATACTCCTGTACACAGGCTGTATATACTATATAATTACATGTATTGCCTATCACTGCTATATACAGTGCCTGATACATATATACTCCTGTACACAGGCTGTATATACTATATAATTACATGTATCTCCTATCACTGCTATATACAGTACCTGATACATATATACTCCTGTACACAGACTGTATATACTATATATTACATGTATCTCCTATCATTGCTATATACAGTACCTGATACATATATACTCCTGTACACAGGCTGTATATACTATATAATTACATGTATCTCCTATCACTGCTATATACAGTACCTGATACATATACACTCCTGTACAAAGGCTGTGTATACTATATATTACATGTATTACCTATCACTGCTATATACAGTGCCTGATACATATATACTCCTGTACACAGGCTGCATATACTATATAATTACATGTATCTCCTATCACTGCTATATACAGTACCTGATACATATATACCCCTGTACACAGGCTGTATATACTATATAATTACATGTATCTCCTATCACTGCTATATACAGTGCCTGATACATATATACTCCTGTACACAGACTGTATATACTATATATTACATGTATCTCCTATCACTGCTATATACAGTGCCTGATACATATATACTCCTGTACACAGACTGTATATACTATATATTACATGTATCTCCTATCACTGCTATATACAGTACCTGATACATATATACTCCTGTACACAGGCTGTATATACTATATATTACATGTATCTCCTATCACTGCTATATACAGTGCCTCATACATATATACTCCTGTACACAAGCTGTATATACTATATATTACATGTATCTCCTATCACTGCTATATACAGTGCCTGATACATATATACTCCTGTACACAGGCTGTATATACTATATATTACATGTATCTCCTATCACTGCTATATACAGTACCTGATACATATATACTCCTGTACAAAGGCTGTATATACTATATATTACATGTATCTCCTATCACTGCTATATACAGTACCTGATACATATATACTCCTGTACACAGGCTGTATATACTCTATATTACATGTATCTCCTATCACTGCTATATACAGTACCTGATACATATATACTCCTGTACACAGGCTGTATAACACATCACATTGTCTGTATCACAACATACACAATATAACACATCAAATCACATTTGCTAGCCCACCAAACTTTTTAAAGCACTTTTATAGTTTCACACGTCTGTGTCCGCCCAATACTCAACTCATCGCAGACGAAGTCGCGGGTAAAAGCTAGTAGTTTAAATAAAGAACAGTTGGAAAAGGAGGTAATAAACTGTTGATAAGTTGGAAAAATAAGAAACAAGGTATTAAGTGTTTGTATATTTTCCTTAGTGTAAGGAAATGTATAGTGAGCACCCACTCACAGTCCAGCTAAAGGGTTAATGTGGTCTGCACATAGCATTGTGTTGTTAGCGCCATGTGAGTGGTGACTAGATAAAGATATTGTCAGGATACGGAGTCGCCGCGGTCTCCTTGCTGCGCGGAGTCTCCCTGGGAGACGTGTTAGGAGTTCTATTGGGTGTGCTTAGGTCATTAAGGGTTAATCTTTTCCTTGCCTTCAGTCTCCATGCCATTTGCCATCAGGTGTGTTTCTCTGCTGCTATTTAAACCCCACCCAGGCATGGATCCTTGCCAGCCATTCACTTTGTGTTTCCTGGTCCCCCTGTTCAGTCTGATTCCTTGTCTGTTTGTATTCCATATGTTTCTTGGTTTTTAGACCCGGCTTGTATTTTTGACTATCCCTTGTCTTTTGATTTGGTACCTTTTATTATATCTCCTGGCTTGACCTCTTGCTCGTCTGACCTCGCCTTCTCTTCTGTGTCTTGCTGGGACTTGTGGTCCTCCATGGTTCCATGCTGTTTAGTCTTTTGTTTTGCATGGCATTGACACTGTGCTTTCTGTTTAGGTGTGACCCCGTGACTCCAGTCCCTAGGACTTTCAGGGCCTCCTCTCCCCTTATCCTAGCCGCCGGATAGAAGGTTAGGAGCCGTGGTAGGCACACTTCAATTAGGAAGTGCATTGGTCTGCCTCATCTCAGATACTACAGCATAGTCATAGATGCAGGGCCTGCGACCCCTTTTGTCCTTAGTTGCACAGTGTTGCTTTCCCAGCTGTGTCACCTTGCACTGCCTGACCCTGACTCCAATCCTTACATAATGGCTGGCCCTTACCCTAGACAGGCCGCCCTGCGGTTTAGTATGGATGCCGAACACTCCGTAACTGACCGCCTGGACGAACTGTCAAGGCAGGTGCAGGGCATGGCTGGGTTAATTAACCAAGTCTCGCAGCATCTGGAGGCTTTGCCTGATCCAGCATCAGCCGCTGCAGGTTCTTCTATTCAAACACCAGTTTTTCCCATATTGAATACCCGTCAGGATCCTAAAATGTTCTTGCCTGACCGTTTTGACGGTAAACCAGACAGATTCCGAACATTTCGGGAATCTTGCCGTTTATTTTTCCATTTTAATTTCCTTTCTTCTGAAGCAGAGCAGGTGGCGCTGGTGGTGTCCCTTCTACGAGGGTCACCACAAGACTGGGCCTTGGCTCTACCTGCTGGAGCTCCTGAATGGAATTTGTTAAGTAAATTTTTTCAAACATTAGGTCAGATTTATGATGACCCTAATAGAGTTGCCTTGGCCGAGTCCCATCTGTTGTCTATTCAGCAGGGAGTTAGAACGGCCGAGGACTATTGTACGGAGTCGTCAGTGGAGCTCTCAGTCAGGGTGGACAGACAGACCTTTGTTAACCCTTTTTAGACAAGGCTTATCTGATTCTGTAAAAGATGCTCTAGTAAGTCATCCAGTCCCTGAAAATCTAGGAGACTTTATGCCCTTGGCTATTTCTATTGATAGGAGGCTTAGGGAAAGGCGTAGAGAGAAATTAAGCAAACCTGGGTCCTCAGCTAAATCCTGGTCTGTCCTTTCGGAACCTATACCTCCTTCTGCTGTCCCTACCTCTAGTCCTATATCTGAAGAAGAACCGATGATATTGGGGTCCACAACCGCCTCCAGGAGAAAGTATCGCCTAGAAAACGCTCTGTGTCTGTATTGCGGCAAACCTGGACATATCCTGAGAAACTGTCCAACCAGACCTAAACCACCGCCGGAAAAACGCCAATGCCTGAGTCATTTCCGGGAGGGTCACTCAGGCACACAGGTACCTCCTAATAATATTGAGAAATGTTTACTCCCTGCTATTCTTGTTAATGGTAATAAAACTTTTGCATGTCAGGCGATGGTGGATTCAGCTGCCGCCATGAACTTCATCCATGAAGTTGTGGCACAAGCTCTAGGAATTGAATTAATTCCCTTGAAATACCCATTTCAGGTATCTGGAGCAGATCTAACCCCTTTGTCTGAAGGGAAAATCTTAGCCCGTACTGCTGAGGTGCAGTTTTTTGTCGACAGTTTACATGTTGAAAAAGTGTCATTTTTTGTTATGAAAAAACTTGCTGCAGACGTTATTCTTGGTTTACCCTGGTTGCGTGTACATAATCAAGTGTTTGATTGGGAAACTTTGGAGTTGGTTAGATGGGGAGATTCCTGTACTTCTCATCTTAATACTGTTTGTACTATCAAAAACTATATCAAAATTTCGGAATTTATTACTGAGTTCAAAGACGTCTTTGATGAGCTCAATGCGGAAGCCTTGCCTCCACATCGACCTTATGACTGCACAATTGATTTGGTTCCTGGAGCTAAACTATCCAAAGGTCGCATTTTTAACCTTTCAGCTCCAGAGCGCAAGTCCATGCGTCAGTACATTAAAGAGAGCCTATCTAAAGGACATATCCGACCTTCAGTTTCTCCTGTGGGGGCGGGGTTTTTCTTCGTTGAAAAAAAAGATGGTGGTCTCCAACCTTGTATTGACTACAGGGAATTGAATAAAATTACGGTCAAAGACCAACATCCTCTGCCACTCATCCCGGATCTTTTTAACCAGGTGGTGGGGGCTCGATGGTTTTCTAAAATTGACCTCCGCGGAGCTTACAACTTGATTCGGATAAGAGACGGGGATGAGTGGAAAACTGCATTTAATACCCCTGAAGGTCATTTTGAATACCTAGTTATGCCTTTTGGTTTGAGCAATGCTCCGGCGGTATTTCAACGTTTTGTGAATGACATTTTTAGGGATCTGTTAGGTAGATATCTAGTAATTTATTTAGATGACATCCTCATATTCTCACCGGACTGGGAGTCACATCAGCAACATGTAAAAGAGGTTCTTCTTAGGCTACGTCAAAACCACCTCTGTGCTAAGTTATCCAAGTGTCAATTTGGAGTCCAGGAGATAGGTTTTTTGGGATACATCCTTACTCCTGGTACCATTGGTATGGATCCCAGAAAGGTATCTGCAGTACTTGAATGGGAGAAACCTACTACCTTAAAAGAAGTTCAAAGGTTTCTAGGTTTTGCCAACTATTACCGAAAATGTATCCGAATTTTTTCTTCTATTGTTAAACCTCTCACCGATTTGACCAAAAAGGGGGCGGATCCTGCCTCCTGGACACCAGAGATGGAGGTAGCGTTCGCCACCTTAAAACAACTCTTTACTTCTGCCCTAGTCCTGGTCCATCCTGATCCTGAATTGCCCTTTATTGTAGAGGTTGACGCTTCAGAAGTAGGTGTAGGAGCCGTCCTGTCTCAGGGCACTGAACCATTTACCAACCTCCAACCTATCGCCTACTTTTCCAGGAGGTTCTCCACTACCGAGGCCAATTATGATGTTGGCAATAGAGAGCTTCTGGTGATTAAGTGGGCCTTTGAAGAGTGGAGACACTTCCTGGAGGGGGCCAGACATAAAATTACTGTACTAACCGACCACAAAAACTTATTATATTTAGACAAGGCGAAAAGATTAAATCCCCGTCAAGCCAGGTGGGCTCTATTTTTCACTAGGTTCCACTTTGTAATTACCTACCGTCCCGGCTCAAAGAATACTAAAGCAGATGCCTTGTCCAGAAGTTTTGGTCTTAGTGGTAGTTCTGATGGGGAACCTGAAAATATACTTGCTCCTGGGGTGGTAGTGGCAGTTTTGACCTCGGATCTTGAAACCCGTATTCTCAACACTCAGGATGCTGCCCCTAGTGCACTACCACCAGGTAAATTGTTTGTCCCTAGCCACCTCCGCTTGGAGCTCTTAGAGGAGATCCACTCCTCTGTTCTGGCAGGTCATCCAGGCATTACTGGTACTGGGAATCTGTTATCACGTACGTATTGGTGGCCATCTTGGCAACGAGATGTTAAAAATTTTGTTCATTCTTGCGAGACCTGTGCCAGATCTAAGGTGTCCCATGAACTTCCAGCGGGTCTTTTACATCCACTCCCGCTACCCAATCGACCCTGGTCACACATCTCCATGGATTTTATTACCGATCTCCCGTCCTCTAAAGGGAAATCGGTAATTTGGGTTGTAGTAGATCGTTTTTCTAAGATGTCCCACTTTGTTGCCTTGAAAAAATTGCCTTCAGCTAAATTGTTGGCCTGGTTGTTTATCCGCCACATTTTACGTCTGCATGGTATTCCTTCAAATGTGGTGTCGGACGGGGCGTACAGTTTGTGTCCAGGTTTTGGAAAGCCTTTTGTAACAGGTTGGGAGTCTCTCTTTCTTTCTCCTCAGCCTTCCACCCAGAGACTAACGGTCAAACAGAGAGATTGAATCAATCTTTGGAACAGTATTTGAGGTGCTTTGTGTCTGATTGCCAAGATAAATGGAGTGAATATTTGCCCATGGCTGAGTTTGCACTAAATAATCATGTCAACTCCTCGACTCAGTCATCTCCTTTCCACATTAACTATGGTTTTCACCCCAGATTCTCCTCAGGAACAGGCAATGAATTCGCCTTTTCCTCAGTAGAGGACGTTGCTAAATCTCTCTGTACGGTATGGGCTGAAAGCCTGTCATCACTGAGAAAAGCCCAGGCTAATCAAGTAAATTTCGCCAACAGAAAGCGCCGCCCTGGACCTGACTTTGTGGTGGGTGACAAGGTCTGGTTATCCACTAAAAATCTCCAACTTCGTGTTCCATCTACTAAGTTTGCCCCGCGTTTTATTGGTCCATATCCCATTTCTGAAATAATCAACCCTGTGTCATTCAAATTATCACTTCCTAGGTCCCTCCATATTCACCCAGTTTTTCATAAGTCCCTATTCAAAAAGTATGTTCCGGCAATGGTCACTCGTTCCCCACCCGAACCAGTGATCGTTCAGGGGGAACTAGAGTATGAGGTGGAATGGGTCATTGATTCACGCAGAGTGCGGAATTCCCTTCAGTTCCTCATACATTGGAAGGGGTATGGACCAGAGGAGCGTGTTTGGGTGGCAGCCAGAGACCTTCACGCTCCTAGATTGGTGGAGAAGTTTTTCCGTTCTTACCCTACTAAGCCTGGGGGTCCTCTTGAGGGTCCGGAGGCCCCTCCTCAAAGGGGGGGTACTGTCAGGATACGGAGTCGCCGCGGTCTCCTTGCTGCGCGGTGTCTCCCTGGGAGACGTGTTAGGAGTTCTATTGGGTGTGCTTAGGTCATTAAGGGTTAATCTTTTCCTTGCCTTCAGTCTCCATGTCATTAGCCATCAGGTGTGTTTTTCTGCTGCTATTTAATCCCCACCCAGGCATGGATCCTTGCCAGCCATTCACTTTGTGTTTCCTGGTCCCCCTGCTCAGTCTGATTCCCTGTATGTTTGTTTTCCATATGTTTCTTTGTTTTTAGACCCGGCTTGTATTTTTGACTATCCCTTGTCTTTTGATTTGGTACCTTTTATTATATCTCCTGGCTTGACCTCTTGCTCGTCTGACCTCGCCTTCTCTTCTGTGTCTTGCTGGGACTTGTGGTCCTCCCTGGTTCCATGCTGTTTAGTCTTTTGTGTTGCATTGCATTTACACTGTGCTTTCTGTTTAGGTGTGACCCCGTGACTCCAGTCCCTAGGACTTTCAGGGCCTCCTCTCCCCTTATCCTAGCCACCGGATAGAAGGTTAGGAGCCGTGGTAGGCGCACTTCAATTAGGAAGTGCATTGGTCTGCCTCATCTCAGATATTACAGCATAGTCATAGCTGCAGGGACCGCGTCCCCTTTTGTCATTAGTTGCACAGTGTTGCTTTCCCAGCTGTGTCACTTTGCACTGCCTGACCCTGACTCCAATCCTTACACGGACATCTTTGTGAACGGACACTTAAGGACAGACAAGGACTGTAAAAGAACGCACATGATGTCCCATTAAATCAATGCAAAATGTAACGGACACAGCTAGTGTCCGATGCTAATGTCCACGCAAGATTTTGTGCGGACTTTAGCATCAGACACTAGCTGTCAGACACCGACGCTAGTGTGAACGCCCCCTTACAGTTAAAACTTCAGCAACTACTTCAGGTTGGGCATTAGTTTCAGTCACAGGGGTGAGATCCTGTACTGACTGCGTCACAGCAGCAGCATATGAGGTGCTCTGACTGACATTTCCCTCAGGCTTGTTTACTGTGACAGGATTTGAGCTGGTCTCAGGCACCCAGCTCACTATAGAGTTGGTACAGTGAGCATATACCTCACAATTACGGGCAGTATGGCCAGAAACCCCACAAACATCACAGGTACGAGGCTCAGGGCAAGCCCCGGCCTCATGACCACTTTTTTGACAATTCCTGCAGACTTTTCCTGTCAGACATTCCTCCCTAACATGGCCATATTGGTGACAGTCTCTACAGAACTTGGGCTGTCCTGGGTAAAAGAGGAATCCTCTGTTCCCAGCAATGTTACAGTTGGCAGGAGGGTGAGACAGACCCCCTATGTTGTCGGGGTCTACTCTCAACCTGACCCAAAATTTGACTTTACAATTAAAGATGCCAAATCGATTGTGCTGCTTAACAACACCTTTACCTGACAGACAATCCTTGTGTAAGTAGGCCTTGACTAACTCCACATCTGTATAAGGGTTGTATAGGTGAACTGTCAGAGGTTTTTCCTCTCTCCCAATTAAGGGTGTAAAAGGATTCTGAACCTGCATCAATATGTAAAAATGGTAGTACATGTGCTGAAAAAATGCCCAATCATACGATCAACATATATAGCTAAAGAGCAAACGCCAAAAAGCACAAACGCCAAAAAGGACGGAATCATATATCAATGAAAATGTATTAGATGTAAGACACAGATTAGGGCAAACAGAAACATGTACTATGTGAATAGAACCAGATAACAACTACCTGCAGTCATGGTGACAGAAACTGGTACGGCACTTGCTAAAAGAGGGTGGCCCTGGCATCAGTCTGTTTGCCCTAATCTGTGTCTCACATCTAATACATTTTCATTTATATATGATTCCGTACTTTTTGGCGTTTGCGCTTTTTGGCGTTTGCTCTTTAGTAGAGATGAGCGAACACTAAAATGTTCGAGGTTCGAAATCCGATTCGAACAGCCGCTCACTGTTCGAGTGTTCGAACGGGTTTCGAACCCCATTATAGTCTATGGGGAACATATACTCGTTAAGGGGGAAACCCAAATCCGTCTCAGGAGGGTCACCAAGTCCACTATGACACCACAGGAAATGATGCCAACACCTCTGGAATGACACTGGGACAGCAGGGGGAGCATGTCTGGGGGCATCTAACACACCAAAGACCCTCTATTACCCCAACATCACAGCCTAACAACTACACACTTTACACATTCCAAAAAACCTCTATCAAAGTGGGAAAATACCTGGAAACCTTCTTTACTCCCCAAATGGATGGACACAAACCCCAATTTAAGCTGAACAAACAGTAACAACCACCCCTTTAAATCACGTTCCCCATGACAACCACGGATGGAATAGACAATGGGAAATCCAAAAGCCCTCACCCTTAACTATCATTTTGAGTGTGTGTGTGTGTGTGTGTGTGTGATGTGGTAAGACCTTCCAAAATTCACTTTTCTAGCCCTTAACATGAGCCCTTCCAAACAAAGTTACAGGACCTTAAGCTGAGCTACCAGCAGAGATTGAGGCCCTTGGCATGAGTAGAGCCTTGCACCAGCAGTGTTTTTGTCCCTTAGGGTGAGTTGAGCCTTGTACCAGCGTGTGTCCCTTAACATCAGGCGGGCCCTAAGTTCTGTGCTTTGCACAAAATTTCCACATTAACTAGGCTGAATGGTACAAACCTTAGTAGGCCCGAGAACCAGGAACAGGTCTTGCAATGGCTGTCGGATAACGCTTAAAGCACATTGTCCACCAGCCAGTCAGCCTCTACCTCCTCTCCTCCTCTTACCCAACAGTCTTGTCCTCCTTCCACCCAAAATTCCCAATCTTCCCAGAACAATAACCCAAACTTTCCCTGCTCCCCAGAGCTGTTCTCCCTTCCTTTGACTGTACCGCAACCTGCCCCTCCATTTCGCGATTCCACGGACCTAACAGATGAGTATCTGTGTCCAGATGCTCAAACACTAGAGTCTCCTCCATCTCCGGTCGATTTGGTGGCGGATGACCAGCAACCCACCCTCATCGACGATGATGAGACGCAGTTGCTGTCAGGGCAGCCAGTTGACATGCGCATTGTGCAGGAGGAGGAGGTGAGACAGGAGTTGGAAGAGGAGGTGGTGGACGACGAGGACACTGACCCCACCTGGACAAGGCGGATGTCAAGCTGGGAAAGTACTGTGGATGTTGAGGCAGATGCAGCACCAAAAAGGGTAGCTAGAGACAGACGTCAGCAGCTCAGGCGAAGCCAGGCTACACCCGGAATCTCCCAAGATGTTCCAGTTTGTACCCAGCCCCGAAAAACTCCCGCCTCGAGGGCACGTTTCTCGAAGGTGTGGAGTTTTTTCAAGGAATGCGCCGAGGACAGATATAGTGTCGTCTGCACAATTTGCCTCTCGAAATCGAGTAGGGTCTCTGAGAAGAGCAACCTTTCCACCACTTCAATGCACCGTCATTTGGAATCCAAGCACTGGAATCAGTGGCAGGCAGCAACGGCAGGACAAACGTCGCCCGCCGTTCATGCCACTGCCTCTGCTCACAGTGCTGGCGATGCACTCCAGAGGACGAGCCAGGACATCACTTCATCTGCCTCCGCCACTTTGTTGACTTCTCCCTCATCCTCCCCTGTTCCTGTCTTATCTCCTTCTCCTGCACCATCAAAGGCACCATCAGGTGCTTCTTTACAACAACCCACCATCTCTCAGACATTGGAGCGCCAGCAGAAATACACCGCTAACCACCCACCCACGCAAGCCTTGAATGCCAACATCGCTAAACTGCTGGCCCAGGAGATGTTGGCGTTCCGGCTTGTTGAAACTCCGGCCTTCCCGGACCTGATGGCAACGGTGGCACCTCGCTATGCCGTCCCTAGCCGTCACAACTTCTCCCGGTGTGGCGTCCCCGCCTTGCACCAGCACGTGTCACTCAACATCAGGTGGGCCCTTAGTTCCGTGCTTTGCTGCAAGGTCCACTTGACCACCGACACTTGGACAAGCGCCTGTGGTCAGGGATGCTGCTTATCTTTAAGGACAGGCAGGGTGAATGTGGTGGAGTCTGGTCCCGGGGTGCAAACTGGGGTACCCTATCTCCTCTCCCAGGCCAAAATTCATGGCAGTAGACTGAAACCCTACGACGCTGCAACCTCCACCCCAGCTACTAGCGGCAAACGCTAAAACACTGGCGTGGGGAGACATCAACAGGCCGTGCTGAAGCTCATCAGCTTGGGGGACAGACAGCACAGTGCCTCCGAGGTCAGGGATGCCATCCTGGCTGAGATGGCATTTTTTTTTCCCTGCTACACCTGGGGCCTGGCATATTTGCGCCTACCTCCACCCCAGTTACTAGCGGCAAAAGCTAAAACACTGGCATGGGGAGACGTCAGCAGGCCGTGCTGAAGCTCATCAGCTTGGGGGACGGACAGCACACTGCCTCTGAGGTCAGGGGTGCCATCCTGGCTGAGATGGCAATGTTTTTTTCCCTGCTACACCTGGGGCCTGGCATTTTTGCGCCTGTGATAATGGCTGGAACCTGGTAGCGGCTCTGGAGCTTGCCAGCCTCCAACACGTTCCATGTTTGGCCTACGTCTAACTTAGTGGTGCAACGTTTTTTGAAAACATACCCAAATGTACCGAAGCTACTGGTGAAAATGCGGCGCTTGTGCGCCCACTTTTGCAAGTGTACAGGAGCCGCTGCTAGCCTCAAAACACTCCAGCAAGGCCTACATCTGCCTGATGTCCACACACGCTGAAACGCTACATTCCATATCTTGACCAGAGTGTGTGAGCTGCACAGACCTTTGATGGAGTTCCATCTACAAAACCCAAGGGTTCCTCAAAGTTTCTGCACCATGAGTTTCCAGGGGTGGCAGAGTTATGGCTATAGGCAGAGGCATGGATAGGGATGATGTCAAGGGGCAAACGCAGTGTGGATGTGGAGGCAAGCTAAGCAGAAAAAACTGGGGGTACAAGCAGAGGCATGGACTGGGGTGATATCTAGGGGCAAAAGCAGTGTGAATGTGGAGGCAAGCTAAGCAGCAAAAACTGGGGGTACAAGCTAAGGCATGGACTGGGGTGATGTCTAGGGGCAAAAGCAGTGTGGATGTGGAGGCAAGCTAAGCAGGGAAAAAGGTGGCTAGAGGCAAAGGGATGTCCAGAGGCAGAAGACAGCTGCATGACAGAAGCTAGACCTGAGCCAGCAAGGCCCAAGATGCCCTCTTTTCTAGCTTCCTTAGAAAAATTCCCCCATCGAGGCCACGTTCCTCGCTGGGGGAGATAATTTCTAAATGTATAGGTCGAGGACAGACTGAGTGTGGTTTACACACTTTGCAATGCGACTCCCCATCTCCCAGGCCTTTCATTCCAGGCTAAAGTACAGCGCAACCCACTCACATGCCCAAGGCTTCAACGGCCTCATCTCAAAAATTCTGGCCTAGGAGATGTTGGGGTCCCGGCTTGTGGACCCTCTGCCCTTTTTGGGCCTGCTGGCTACTGCGCCACCTCACTGTGCCATCCACACCAGCACTTTTCCCCAAACATGAGGCGGTCCCTAAGTTCAGCGCTTTGCCCAAAAGTTCCACGTGACCAGCTACGAATGGACAAGTGCATGCGGACAGGGACGCTACCTTTCAATCTTGGCACAGCGGTTTAATGTACTTGAGGCATGGACTGGGTCGCAAAATGTGGTGGACTGACTTATCTCCCCACACAACATTCCTGGGAGGAGGACTGAAACACCACCCTCCTCCTCCGCCGTTAAGTGGACCCCAGCTACGAACTGGAAACGCTGCAACACTGGTGTAGGGAGACGTCAGCAGGCCATGCTGAAGCTCATCAGCTTGGGGGACGGACAGCACACTGCCTCTGAGGTCAGGGATGCCATGATGAGATGAGATGGCAATTTGTTTATCCCCGCTGCCCCTGGGGCCAGGCTTTTTTGTCTTGTTGGAGGGCTCTGGAGCTTGCCAGCCTCCAACACGTTCCATGCCTGGCCCACGTGTTCAATGTAGTGGTGCAACGATTTTTAAAAACATACCCCAAATTAGCAGAGATAAGGGTGAAAGTGCGGCACTTGGACACCCACTTTCCCAAGTCTACAGTACCTGGAGCTAGCCGCAATACACTCCAGCAAGGCCTACATCTGCCTGAAGCACCTACTGTTGTGTGAGGTCACCACACGCTCAAACCCTAGATACCGTATGTTCAGCAGGGTGTGTGAGCAGCAGAGACCTTTGATGGAGTTCCATCTACAAAACCCAAGGGTTCCTCAAAGTCAGCTCCCTCAGTTTCTGCACCATGAGTGTCCAGGGGTGGCAGAGTTATGGCTAGAGGCAGAGGCATGGATAGGGGTGATGTCTAGGGGCAAAAGCAGTGTGGATGTGGAGGCAAGCTAAGCAGAAAAAACTGGGGGTACAAGCTGAGACATGGACTGGGGTGATGTCTAGGGGCAAAAGCAGTGTGGATGTGGAGGCAAGATAGGCAGCAAAAACTAGGGATACAAGCTGAGGCATGGGCTGGGGTGATGTCTAGGGGCAAAAGCAGTGTGGATGTGGAGGGAAGCTAAGCAGCAAAAACTGGGGATACAAGCTGAGGTATGGGCTGGGGTGATGTCTAGGGACAAAAGCAGTGTGGATGTGGAGGCAAGCTAAGCAGGGAAAAAAGGTGGCTAGAGGCAAAGGGATGTCCAGAGGCAGCAAGGGCAAAGATGCAAAACTCTCCCCTGTTTTAAGAATTTTCCCTAGGTATGGGACACGTTAATGGCACCCCCTGGGCAAACTACAGTGGTGGATTGACTTGTCTCCACACACAACATTCCTGGGAGGAGGGCTGAAACACCACCCTCCTCCTCCTCCTCTGCCGTTAAGTGGACCCCAGCTACGAGCTGGAAGCGCTGCAAAACTGGTGTGGGGAGACGTCAGCAGGCCGTGCTGAAGCTCATCAGCTTGAGGGACAGACAGCACACTGCCTACAAAGTGAGTCATGCAATCCTCGATGAGACGGCAATGTGGTTTTGGCCACTGCACCTGGGCCCAGGCATGTTGTCATGTGTGATAATGGCCGTAACCTGGGATCGGCTCTGTAGCTTGGCAGCCCGCAACATGTTCCATGCCTGGGCCACGTTTTTAACTCATTGCTGCTAATCTTTTTAAAAAAGTACCCCAATGTTCCTGAGCTACTGGTGAAAGTGCGGCGCTTGTGCGGATAGTTTTGAAAGTCTATAGTTGCCGCCGCTAGCCTCTATGCACTCCTACAACGCTGGTATCTGCCCAAACAACGGCTGTTGTGCGACGTCTCCACGCTGCTGGAACTAAACATATCATCTCTTCAGCAGAGTGTGTGAGCAGCACAGACCTTTGATGGAGTTCCAACTGCAAAACCCTAGGATTCGTCAAAGTCAGCTCCCTCAGTTGCTCAACCATGAGTGGCCATGGGTGGCAGACTTATGTGAAATCCTATCCCATCCATTGCAGTGGACACGAAACATTAGTATGCGCTCATCACAACTCCGGATATGGTAGCTGCGTTAAGCAGGGTGCAGAGTACAACACAGACCAGGCCCGAGCACCAGGAACAGGTGTTAGAAATACTGCAGCATCCGCCATTTCCTTCCAATTTTGTGGTTGTGGACCCGCCACCGACGTTTGAGGATGATGAGACACAGTTGCCATCAGGGAAAGCTGTGGTCATGTGCGGTTTGCAGTAAGGGGACAGTGCGCAATTGGAAGAGGAGTTGGTGGATGACGAGGCCACCGACTCCACATGGACAGGGGTGATGTCTAGGGGCTAAAGCAGTGTAGATGTAGAGGGAAGCTAAATCAACAAAAAACCTGGGTAGAAGCAAAGGTATAAACTGGGGTGATGTTTAGGGGCTAAAGCAGTGTAGATGTGGAGGGAAGATAATTCAACAAAAAACGTGGGTAGAAGCAAAGGCATAAACTGGGGTGATGTTTAGGGGCGAAAGCAGTGTAGATGTGGAGGGAAGCTAATTCAACAAAAAAACAGGGTAGAAGCAGATGCATAAACTGGGGTGATGTTTAGGGGCGAAAGCAGTGTAGATGTGGAGGGAAGCTAAGCAGCAAAAACAGTGGGTAGAAGCAAAGGCATGCAAAACTCTACCCTGTTGGAAGACTTATTCCTAGGTCTGGGACACGTTAATGGCCCCCCTGGACAAATTACTGCCACTCAGGGGCCTAGTGTCACCAGGAAGGACAAGTATAGTCACATGTTGTGGGAATACCTGGCTGACCCCAGCTCTGTCCTCTCCGATCCATATGTGCTCTGTGCACTTATTTTCTCATCTTTTTTTCTGCACTGCACATCTCTTGCCTACTTCCTTTTGGATCTCAGAAGTGGTGGTCCACTTCAAGAGATTGGTAACTTCAGTGCTGGAGTTGTCAATAGTAACGGGATTAGCTGAGGGATCGCTGTCTTAACCACTTTTTGGCACAAAATTAAATTCCAAAGCCAAGTATGGTGCAAGTATATGATGCAAGGACACCTACACATCTGTCTCTGACACATTGGGGAGTTCACCCTCATGCGCCCTTTTGGCCTGCACCATCATGCGCCTCTTTCGAGCCACTCCACATCTCCCAAGCTTTTCATTGCAGGCAGAAGTACAACACAACCCACCCCCATGCCCAAGCCTTTAACAGCCTCATCGATAAACTGCTGGCCCTGGAGATGTTTGTGTTTGTTTATGCTTCTGGATACCCAGGCCTTCCGTCAGCAGATGGCAGCTGGGGCACCTCCCTATGCTGGGCCTAGCCGTTACTACTTCTCTTGGTGTGCTGGCCCTGCCTTGCACCTGCATGTGTCCCATATCATCAGTCGGGCCCAGAGTTCTGCGCTTTGCTGCAAGGTCCACTTGACCACAAGTGGACCTTGCGCCTGTGGTCAGGGATGCTGCAGTGCTTATCTTTAAGGACAGGCAAGGTGAATATGGTGGAGTCTGGTCCCCGGGTGCAAACTGGGGTGGCCTATCTCCTCTCCCAGGCCAAAATTCATGGCAGGAGTAGACTGAAACCCTACTACGCTGCAACCTCCACCCCAGCTACTAGCGGCAAACGCTAAAACACTGGTGTGGGGAGACGTCAGCAGGCGGTGCTGAAGCTCATCAGCTTGGGGGACAGACAGCACAGTGCCTCCGAGGTCAGGGATGCCATCCTGGCTGAGATGGCAATGTTTTTTTCCCTGCTACACCTGGGGCCTGGCATTTTTGCGCCTGTGATAATGGCTGGAACCTGGTAGCAGATCTGGAGCTTGCCAGACTCAAACATGGTCCACACATGACCCACGTTTTCAACTTGTTGGTGCCATGTTTCCTTGAAACCTTCACCATTGTGCCTGATATACAGGTCAAAGTGGGGCCATTTTCGTAAGTGAGAACTAGTCTCTGCTAGGCAGAAAACATTCAGAGCACACTCCTCTCATTTTCACACCGTTGGCTGGCGGAGGAAGACGAGGGGGATGGAGTGGCATCTGATGTCCCTGTCCCACACGAGGCTAGAGGGTGCACTTCAGTGCATCCCATTGCTTCACCACAAATGGTGTGAAGGGGAGTGGAAAATGGAGGAAATGGAGAGTGACCCTTACAGTTGGGGCCAGCAAAGGCATGCCAAGTAACACACTGGCACACATGGCTGACTTCATCTTGGGTTGCTTTTCAAAAGTCTAACGCATACTTCACATCATGGAGAACAAATAATACTGGATTTTTACAAGCCTCGAACCACGGTCTAGGTCTAATTTCTGTTCCTTTCTTATATTAGGGGAGAGGAACCAAAAATTACTTAAGTGATGCGTTTAGCGTACATAGACTGACTATTAATGTGTATCCCACTTAGTGTTGTTGGGGTTACACACCGTCACAACCTGGCTAAAGCTTCTATAGCTGTTAATAAAGTCAACAAAGTTGCAGACAGATTAGATTTAGAACATGTTGTCTTCATTGTCAAAATCCTCTTTATAGGTAATGTGTTTTTTTGGGCCGAGCTGTCTGGGAATGAGCTGGTGCAGCACTGATAACCTGGGTGAATATGGAAAGAGCCTGAGATGTAGGGTGAATGTATCCCCAAATTATTTGGGGAATTTCCACTCAGAAACTGGCACTATATGGCAGTAGCAAGAATTGAGGGTATATGTAGGCCCAATATATTCTTTGAATTCCCAGTCAGACAATGGCACTATATACCAGTAGCAAAAATTGTGGGTGCATGTAACCCCAATATATTCTTTGAATTCCCAGTCAGACAATGGCACTATATACCAGTAGCAAAAATTGTGGGTGCACGTAACCCCAATATATTCTTTGAATTCCCAGTCAGAAAATGGCACTATATACCAGTAGCAAAAATTGTGGGTGCACGTAACCCCAATATATTCTTTGAATTCCCAGTCAGAAAATGGCACTATATACCAGTAGCAAAAATTGTGGGTGTATATAGCCCCAATTCTATTGCTAGGGGACTTCCAGTGTATTTATGGAGTGAAGGTGGGGGGGCTCACCGTTGGAACGTGGATCGGGGGTATATATAGGGTATACGGGAATACACTGTCAGTGTATTCCATTCAGGATCCTGGGAAAGCTGGGTTGCGGCGATTGAGCCCGTCAGTGCCACGTTACACTGACAAGCTTCTCCCTGGAATTGAAATTATATGTAACCCCAATATATTCTTTGAATTCCCGGTCAGACAATGGCACTATATGGCAGTAGCAAACATAGTGGGTGTATATAGCCCCAATTCTATTGCTAGGGGACTTCCAGTGTATTTCTGCGGTGAAGGTGGGGGGGCACACCATTGGAACGGGGATCGGGGGTGTATATATAGGGTATACGGGAATACACTGTCAGTGTATTCCATTCAGGATCCTGGGAAAGCTGGGTTGCGGCAATTGAGCCCGTCAGTGCCACGTTACACTGACAAGCTTCTCCCTGGAATTTAGCTCTTACAAGAGCTGTTGGTTGTCTTCTCCTTCCTATCCTAGCCTGTCCCTGCCTACCAGAGTCTAAGCCCTAGCTAACTGGACGGAAACTTCCATCCCCGGTGAATTGCAAGCTCAGAATGACGCGAACCTGGGCGGCGCTGTTCTTTTAAATCAGAGGTCACATGTTTTCGGCAGCCAATGGGTTTTTCCTACTTTTTTCAACGTCACCGGTGTCGTAGTTCCTGTCCCACCTACCCTGCGCTGTTATTGGAGCAAAAAAGGCGCCAGGGAAGGTGGGAGGGGAATCGAGTAATGGCGCACTTTACCACGCGGTGTTCGATTCGATTCAAACATCGGGAACAGCCTGATATCCGATCGAACATGTGTTCGATAGAACACTGTTCGCTCATCTCTACTCTTTAGCTATATATGTTGATCGTATGATTGGGCATATTTTCAGCACATGTACCACCATTTTTACATATTGATGCAGGTTAACCTGTTATTGGATGTTATGTGACTTAATATATTTCTTTATATACCCTTTGATGGTGCACATGTATTTGTGCTGACATAAATTTCTACTGCTTCACTATCTTTGATGGGTGGAGCCATATGTACAATATTTGGGTATTTACCATCATGTAATTATTAACATACTGGTTTAACCTGTTACCTGCGGTGATTTATTTTCTATATATATTGAGGAATTATTATATCTTTATATTTATGCTATTGTAGAGATAATTTTTATACTTTCTATCCCACTATATACTTATATTGGCGATTGATACATCGGTAATGTGCACTTGTTTTATATCTTTGTATCTTCTCTTTGGCTTTGGCACCAAAAACTTGACTTTGGATATGCGATGTCCCTCACTCCTTCTTAAAACCACCCAAACTACGGTAAATAATGACTTTGGAATAAATGCACAAAACACTTTATTTTGGTTGTCAAAATGGCCACAGCTTTATTAAACTCACAGAAGTAAAATAATGACAGAAGGAGTCAGGTGCAGTGCTAGACCATTGGGATTCACGAATACTGTGAGATCCCCAGCTGTCTGACATAAAGCACCCGGCCAGACAGCAATAAATAAATAAAGGGGGGCGGCACGCTCCGGCTTGCAATTCTAGCAGAGCCAGTACACTTTAAGGGCACCAACGACCCTGTGCTTAACCACTGTGCCCGCCCCTGGATGACGTTACTATTATGACATCCTTCAGGCTGGCCATTTCTAAAGCTCAGCCTGTTCACCACCATGAGGTTTAACCTCCTCTGTTAGTTAAAATAAGTCCACAATAACTTGCCTGCAACTTCCACCTGACTCCTCAACCGCAAACATAAAGCTGTGACAGTTTATCAATGGACCATGTGACACGTAATACTTTATTACCCATGACTGACTAAATAATGGCAAACCCCCGACTCACAAAGAGTCATCCTACAGCACTCAGAAGAGGAAAAAAACCCTGTGGAGGAAACCTCTAGGGAACCATGGCTGAAGGACGTCCCTTCCCTTGGGCTTATAAGATTAATGCCCAACAATAACTCATAATTGAATATATAGAGCCAAATACACAATTACAGTAACAAAGCAATGGTACAATAATACATTAGACAGGAAAATGTGAAAAAAATAAAAATAAAAAACAAGTGTAACACAGTGATGAAAAGAGGGTGGGCGGGCGGGAAATGCTTCATCCAGGTCTTGTGATGAGAAAGAGGATGAAGATGGATGAGACAGGAAGTGACATCTATTCCTAACTCCTCCCTCCCTACAGTAACACACTAAGCACCATATACTAAAGCAGAATATACACAGATATACACTCGTAAAGCAGAATATACCCAGATATATACTCCTAAAGCAGAATATAGATATATACTCCTAAAGCAGAACATACAGATATACACTCCTAAAGCAGAACATACAGATATATACCCCTAAAGCTGAATATACACAAATATATACTCCTAAAGCAGAACATACACTGATATATACTCCTAAAGCAGAACATACACAGATATACAGTCCTATGAAAAAGTTTGGGCACCCCTATTAATCTTAATCATTTTTTGTTCTAAATATTTTGGTGTTTGCAGCAGCCATTTCAGTTTGCTATATCTAATAACTGATGGACACAGTAATATTTCAGGATTGAAATGAGGTTTATTGTACTAACAGAAAATGTGCAATATGCATTAAACCAAAATTTGACCAGTGCAAAAGTATGGGCACCTCAACAGAAAAGTGACATTAATATTTAGTAGATCCTCCTTTTGCAAAGATAACAGCCTCTAGTCGCCTCCTGTAGCTTTTAATCAGTTCCTGGATCCTGGATGAAGGTATTTTGGACCATTCCTCTTTACAAAACAATTCAAGTTCAGTTAAGTTTGATGGTGGCCGACCATGGACAGCCCGCTTCAGATCATCCCACAGATGTTCAATGATATTCAGGTCTGGGGACTGGGATGGCCATTCCAGAACATTGTAATTGTTCCTCTGCATGAATTCCTGAGTCGATTTGGAGCGGTGTTTTGGATCATTGTCTTGCTGAAATATCCATCCCCGGGGTAACTTCAACTTCGTCACTGATTCTTGAACATTATTCTGAAGAATCTGCTGATACTGAGTGGAATCCATGCGACCCTCAACTTTAACAAGATTCCCGGTGCCGGCATTGGCCACACAGCCCCAAAGCATGATGGAACCTCCACCAAATTTTACAGTGGGTAGCATGTGTTTTTCTTGTAATGCTGTTTTTTTTGGACGCCATGCATAATGCCTTTTTGTATGACCAAACAACTCAATCTTTGTTTCATCAGTCCACAGGAACTTCTTCCAAAATGAAGCTGGCTTGTCCAAATGTGCTTCTGCATACCTCAGGCGACTCTGTTTGTGGTGTGCTTGCAGAAACGGCTTCTTTCTCATCACTCTCCCATACAGCTTCTCCTTGTGCAAAGTGCGCTGTATTTTTGACCGATGCACAGTGACACCATCTGCAGCAAGATGATGCTGCAGCTCTTTGGAGGTGGTCTGTGGATTGTCCTTGACTGTTCTCACCATTCTTCTTCTCTGCCTTTCTGATATTTTTCTTGGCCTGCCACTTCTGGACTTAACAAGAACTGTCCCTGTGGTCTTCCATTTCCTTACTATGTTCCTCACAGTGGAAACTGACAAGTTAAATCTCTGAGACAACTTTTTGTATCCTTCCCCTGAACAACTATGTTGGACAATCTTTGTTTTCAGATCATTTGAGAGTTGTTTTGAGTAGCCCATGATGCCACTCTTCAGAGGAGATTCAAATAGGAGAACAACTTGCAATTGGCCACCTTAAATACCTTTTCTCATGATTGGATACACCTGGCTATGAAATTCAAAGCTCAGTGAGGTTACAAAACCAATTTTGTGCTTCAGTAAGTCAGTAAAAAGTAGTTAGGAGTATTCAAATCAATAAAATGATAAGGGTGCCCATACTTTTGCACCAGTCAAATTTTGGTTTAATGCATATTGCACATTTTCTGTTAGTACAATAAACCTCATTTCAATCCTGAAATATTACTGTGTCCATCAGTTATTAGATATATCAAACTGAAATGGCTGCTGCAAACACCAAAATATTTAGAACTAAAAATGATTAAGATTAATAGGGGTGCCCAAACTTTTTCATAGGACTGTATACTCCTAAAGCAGAACATACACAGTTATGTACTCCTAAAGCTGAATATGCACTGATATATACTCCTAAAGCTGAATATACACCCATATATTCTTAAAGCTGACCCAGTCTGTATAAATCTACAAAACTACTGCACGAAGAAGAAACTGCAGGAGTTATTGGTTCCCCCATCCCAAAGTCATGTCCCCCTTTGCTGATGGCTCTGGGGGTGTCTATTCCAGCAAAAACTATTTTTCAAATTCTCAGTGTTGCTCCTTCCCTTCCATGCACTGCCCTGTGCCCGAACCTCAGTTTACACCAACTTGTGGGGTATTTCTGTGCTCGGGAGAAATTGCACAACAAACTGTGAGATGCATTTTCTCCTTTAACCCTTTGTGAATGTGTTAATTTTAGGGCTAAATTAATGGGGGGTTTTTTGAAAAACAATGAAATGTCTAAATTTCACCTCCATATTTTTTAATTTCTGTGAAATGCTTAAAGGATTAACAAACTTCCCAAATGCAGTTTTGCATTATTTGAGGGGTGCTGTTTTGAAAATGGTGTGATTTATGGGGGTTTCTAATTCATAATAATCCCATTCAGAAATGAAGTGGTCCCTAAAAAATTAGTTTGGGAAACTTTCTTGTAAATCTGGAAAATTGCTGTTACACTTGCAAACTTTATAATGTCCAAAATTCATTAACGGACAATTAAAAAATGATGCCAATATAAAGCAGAGATATGGTAGATAATACTCATTAATGTATTTGTGTGATATGACTATCTGTTTGAAAAGCAGAGCATTTCACATTTTGAAAATTGTGATTTTTTTTTCTAAATTTCCATCAAATTTCCCATTTTTTAAAATTATAAATAAATATAAAAATATTGATCAATATTTACCACTAACAAACTTGTGTAAGTTAAATCGTCTCAACCACCACACAAAAAAGGAAAACATACCAACGAATGAATAGTCACCTAACCACAGTCCGATGGCTCTGCAGGGTCTGGCTGTAATGATGTCTGCGGCTCGGCGCTCATTGCACTTCCCTGCACAGACAACACCAGTCAAAGGTTGAATAATGGAGCACAGAACTCAATGCTCCATTATGGCATACGTCCTAACTGTGCCGGATTCTGCAGGACATTCCCGAATTCAGGGTCATATCCCGTAGTGGTGGTCGGCGGGATGTATGTCCTGGCTTCAACTCATCTGCATCTGGAGGATGTAGATGAGTTGAATACAGTATCAGAGGAAGCAGGAGCTGTTGCCAGACAGCTCTTGCTTCAACGCTGTGCTACGGCACCGGGCACGATATGATGACGTCACTCACATTGCACTCGCAGCTTTCCAGAACAGACTGAGACTGCAGACAGGGGATCGAGGTTAAGGTGAGTATCAATGTTTTTATGTTAAATTTTGATGACACATTTAGGAAAAACAGTAACCTAGGGGCAGAGATGGAAGTGGAACAATATACTGGGGGCAGAGATGAAAGGGGAACATTATACTGGGGGTAGAGATGGAAGGAAGGACATGAAACTGGGGGCCGAGATGAGATGGAGCATGAAACTGGGGGCAGGGGAAGGACATGAAACTGGGGGCAGATGGAGGGGGGACATGAAACTGGGGAAAGATGGAAGGGGCATTAAACCATGGGAGTAGCTGGAGGGATACCTTTCTGCTTCTAGCTGCCCAAGTTTAATGTCCCCCTCTAGTTGCCCCCAGTTTAATGTCCTACTTCAGTTGCCATTAATTTATTGTCCCCCTCCAACTACCCCCACTGTTTAATGTCCCCCTCCAACTGCCCCAGTTTCATGTCCCCTCTAGTTTCCCCCAGTTTAAAGTGGGGCACCAGGAGAGGGACTTAATACTGTGGAGCAGTTGGAAAGGAACATTATAATGTGGAGACATATAATGTACGGGTGACTGTAGGATGATTATACTGTGTGGGGGCACATGAAAAATGAATGAGAATGGACGGAGTCAACATAGATGTGGGCGAATCTAAATTTGCGGCGGCACACATATTTTGTCCCTCTTTCTGTTCTTCAAAAGTTGGGAGGTATACACTATGGTATTCATTCATGGTAAGATTGTATGACTTCTATAGAATCTATACATAGGATGAATCTTGCAACGTAAGAAAGGTTGTGGACCATTGCTGTAAGAGAAGATCATGTGCACTCCTATTATTGGGGTGCATTGTTCCCAAATAGGATGTGCCTGTAAAACTGCCTCCTATCAATAAAGACTGTTTTTGTGTTTGACCATGGGTCAGACGCAAAGTATTTTAGATAAAGCAGATTACAGTTAACCAAATTTCATACTCAAAATGACAAGGGGTGCATGTTTCTAGAGGCAGTACATCAATTTATGCTTTTCACTATAGCGTTTAACCCTTTGTATTTACCAAAGGAATTCAGCTGAGAAGAACTATCAAACTTTGGACATTTCATTTTATGGCACAACTTGAACACGTGGGTGTGCACACAGTGGTATTTGTTTGTAGGTGGAAATCCCCAAAACTGGTGTAGTTATCATACTACCTTACCATACTGAGCTTTATGTGATTAATTGTATGACGATAGACAGACAGGCTTAGATACACAGTTTTTTTTTTTTTTTTACACTAACTTCTTTATTGACTTCATTCAAGGTGTGAAATGTAGAAGTTAGGATTTTAGGTTTAGAAGGAGCCCTGAAGATGATGGGCCCTTGTATGTCTTTGGAGTGTGGGAGGAAACCGGAGTACCCGGAGGAAACCCACGCAAGCACGGGGAGAACATACAAACTCCATGCAGATGTTGTCCTTGGTAAGGACCTGAGTGCTGCAAGGCAATAGTACTAAGTACTGGTGGAACAGAAACAGCATGCAGAACGGCAGCCACTTCTAATGGCACGAGCAGCTCTGGATAATCTGCGCCAGCAGGACGATAACAATCGGCGGACTCTAGAACCTAGGAGAAGCAAATACAATGTAAGTAATGGGACAACATATTACAGGATACTACTGTGATGTCACTGCGGCAGGATGGCAGAGGAGTCTTATCTATACGGGGTAAGGGATCATTGTTCATCATACATGGGACAATCTCATCACTGACAGTGAACATCTATTCCGCATGAAGTATTCTCACTGACTGACATGATACAACATGGAGGGTATTGTCACACTTACCTCTGGCTCTGAGTTCTACATCTCCTATGGTTTTATTTTGTTCTTGTTCTCTCAGGTTTAATGCAGATTTAGAAGGTGACGATTGTACAGACCTGAACAGACCTGACAATGTGTATGAGGATGACGTGCTGCTACTAGTAGTGCTCCTCTTATTGTCACCAGCAGCATTAGAAGGTGACGATTGTACAGACCCGAACAGATCTGACGATGTGTATGAGGATGATGTGCTGCTACTAGTAGTGCTCCTCTTATTGTCACCAGCAGCTTTAGAAGGTGACGATTGTGCAGACCTGAACAGATCTGACGATGTGTATGAGGATGACTTGCTGCTACTAGTAGTGCTCCTCTTATTGTCACCATCAGCTTCAGATGGTGAAGATTCTTTCTGCCTGTTTTATAGAAGAAAAAATGAAAATGAAAATGAATACAGAATACCCAGCTAAATCCACTGCAATGTTACTGAGCTCCCAGCTGTGTGATAAATGTATTATCATGAGGACAGATGGCAGGAAATATGTCTACACTGCTGACCTGATACCCTAACACTGGTGAGAAAGGCTTCAGCAAATACTGCCCCATCTGGCTAAGTCAGGAAAGATGGCTGGGGTGATGGATACATTTAGTAAAGTGTTACCCCTGTCTTCTATCTGTTGTTCTCTACAGATATCAACCCAGAGATCCCAGTAATAACCCCACAATCTACTCACATTTCTGAGTGGTCCGCGCTGTGCGCCGGGGAACAACCTGGAGAGGACTTGGGATCCTCACTGATCACCATCCTGGTACAGAGCTAAATACACACAAGGAGATACAAGATATAATGTACATAAATATATTGTTTCCCTTTTGCTGTAAATGTATTGTATTATGTTACAGGTAATATAGACATATAGCTCACATACTGGACTTACTTCAGAAAACCTTTGAGTTGATGACACAAAGTTTTTGAGTTCTTGGCAGTCATCGTCCTCGCTTGTTTCCTCCTCATCTGAGACTTTATGGTGGTGTCTCTTAGAATGAGCTACAAGCCACAAGAATTCAAGTGTTATCACAGGTTGTTAGTATAAGACATGACACAGAAACAGAAATCATTTTATCATTACTAATGATGGCAACATAAAGAAACGGAAGACGAGACAAACAACAGCTCGGTCTAGATGACATCTCATTGTACTTACAATCATCAAAGTTGCTGGTGTCCATGTCTGACACTAGCTGAGGAACATACTCAGGCTTCTGACTCAGAATGTTCTCAAAGTCCAAGTCCTTCAGGAATGGGTGAACCTTGAGCTCCTTTGCTCCTCCTGGAAAAATAAGAAAAAAGTGATGGAGAAATTAACAGAGACTGCCAAATGGAGATATGAAGGAAAGATAATCATCTACTAGAAGCCATACAGTAAAGAACTGGAAATAGACAGTCACATAAAGTAAAAATTCTCAGTGCTGATCCTCATGAATATGAGGTTTGTCTTGTTCCACAGTCCAGGGAGTAATAAGTATATATTAATACTGTTATATATATATTACCTGTCCCGAGTCTACGTGCAGGATCTTTTCTAAGAAGTTTATTGATAATATTTTTTACATCGGGTGGAGGAGCGTTGGCAATAGAATTCCAATATATGTTTCCTATCATATAGAAAAGCAAATATTACAGAAAATAAACCACTGAAGTGTGATAGAAAGCAAACTTCTGATTTACAGAGCAAATATCTAAACCAATCAACCAATTCTAACAATAAAATCAAGGACAATGGTGTCTCATATCATCTGGATTATTCTACTTACTCACGACAATCTTAACAAAAATCTCCGATCTGATTTTCCCATCAAACGGTACAGATCCTACAATGAACTCATATAGGATGATCCCCAATGACCACCAGTCAACGGGTCTTCCGTATCCCAGCTGCATGATAACCTCTGGGGCCATGTAATGAGGGGTACCACAGCTCTGAAAACCAGTAGAAGAAAGACAATGAATTAAAAATCAGTATGACCAAAGATATCAGTGCAAACATTTTCTAGAAGGGAAAATAGAGAAGTTGACAGAGATGAGATCTGTAAAGAGCGAGCTAAGAAGAAGCTAGATTCCTGTAAGTACAGCTGACCTCATGATCGGGGAACTCTTTGCTGATGTCCATGACTGTAGGCTTGTAGAGATTTGTGGCTGGTCTCATAAGGCCGACTTTTGCAAGCCCAAAATCAGTCACTTTAATATGTCCAGTGGGGGTTATCAGAATACTGTGAAAGAAAAGATGGTGTTAGATCCAGGTAATAATCCATAGACTGTAAGATAAGAGGCTGTAACTCTCTTTCCCTTTATTATACTACAAGTGTCACTTACTTGTCAGGCTTCAGGTCTCTGTGCACCACACCATAGCTATGCAGGTATTCTACAGCAAGAACCAGCTCTGCAAAGTACATCCGAGCCAAGGTGACAGGTAAAGAGCCCATTGACTTTAGAAGGCTCCCGCAGTCTCCTCCTGCAGCAGAAAGCAAAAATGACCGGTAAGGGAGTTACACAAGGTAGATCCCACATGTCATATAACGATAAGTAACCTGAGACATAGGGGAACGACATAACATATAGAGATATATAGAGTATATACTATCAGGATGATTGTAGTAATGGTGAAATGGGTGAAATCTAAATACAATGCATATGTCCTACCTCCTACATACTCCATGACCATACACAAGTGAAGTTTGGTTGTAAAGGAGCAGAGCATGGAGACCACAAAGGGACACTCTACGAATGTTAAGATGTCCCTTTCTATAAAGGCCAGTTGTAGCAGGCTTGGATCAAGGTTCTTCTTATCCAGTTTCTTCATAGCAAATAGTTGGTGTGTGTCTTTATGGTGCACTAAGTAGACAGCCCTGGAGAAGAGAAAAATCCATGGATTATAAAGAATAGAGTGATAGACCTACAGTGGACACTACAAATACATGTCTAGTAATATATGAAATAACACTCCATACACTTGGGAGGTCTACACAATGTCAGGACTGCCAGAGTCCTCATCCATGTCACATCCTCACTGACCTGAATGGTGACTATTGGATGTGGACAGTGATGTGGATCTATATCATTTCTCTATGATAACATTGAACTGGCAGAGGACACAGGCAGAAGCATTGTCATAAGAAACCCGGGACACGTATATAATACCAACATAATACTTACCCAAAAGCCCCACTGCTGACAAGTTTGGAGGTCTCAAAGTCTCTCTTACACGGCTTTCTTGCCGTATTCAATGATCTGATCGAGTTCTAAAGAAGAATAAAAGAAATAACAATAAGACAGAGAAGCTGCAGAAAATAAAAGCTCCAGATGTGGAAACTTCTCCCCTCTATACAATGTCATAACTGATTTACATCACAGCAGATACAGAGGACGTGATACAAGCCGGACTCTGCACAGACCCTATAGAATATAAGGTGTATCCACCATGCACATGTATTATTGTACAGTATTGGATAGTAAGGGATATCACACACTGGAGGTCTCAGTATAAATGTTATTATGTAACACAATAGATCTGATCTACATTAAGAATAGAGATATTTCATGGGGTATAATATCAGATATGTCATTTATACCCAGTTCTCTGGTGATATAAGGACACCTCTCTCCATGATACTTACACTGGCAGATTCTTGGACCTCTGGGGTCTCTGAGATTTTAATTTCTGCATTTGGCAACTCAGATGTATCTAAAATATTGAAGAAGAACAAAGAAGAAACATAATGTATTAGATTATATCAATCTGAAGTACATAATACAATAACATAATGAAGACAATGACGGGGACAATCATGGACAGTCTGGTCTAGATGAAGGGGAGAACTTCTCAAAGAAGTCGGCCATTGGAAAGGATTTATCATACTTGTAAATAGGACGTAGGATGGTCGGCTTACCTTCAGTCAGATCACTTTTTGGTCCCAGTTGACAGCTCTCATGGTCAATTTCAGGTTTTGGAATTTGCCCCTCTTTGGCGTCGCCTTCTGTTTTGTCCTAAAAGTTATAAGACATATAATGAATTTATTTCACACACACTAAATCCCCATATATAGAAGGTAGGAAGAACTAAACCTGGATTTACATGATTTATTTCATTATTGGGTGGAATTACTTTACACTGCAGCTCCTCTCTAGCACATCCACATTAATATATAAGTAACTTATAATCACAACATTTCTATAATAACATCTATTATCAGAACTGCAGCATTTACAAGAAGGACAAATCTGATAACTAAGCAAGACCACAAATAGAGGTCAGAAATAATAACTCCCCACCATTGTCCTGTGAATACAACAGCAGAATACAGGCTGTCATAAAATATCCTGTATCTGCCTGGAGATGACAAGGAAGATCATGAATCTGATGTTCTGATATCTGACTGGCAATGTGGAGAAAACAAAGACATATCATATAGAAGATGATCCTTACCAGGCGTTCCAATGGGGCCAGACGTTCTATCAAACACAGGACGTATAGGGCCAGTTCTTTGACAAAGGCCAATTCTCCACTTTGGGATCTTTCTTCAGCCTAAATAGATCAAAGCAAACAGAGAAGGAAAATCATGAGATTAGAACGTGCACAATGGTTTGTGTATAAGATTTGGTCAGGATTTCTACCATTTACCTATTGTAGTAACAACATGTCATGGAATCATGCTGCCTAGTAACACTTAGAATAGCATTCCATAGACTTACAGATGTCGCCATATTATGTGCAACCGGAATTCTCACCGGTATAGCGGCATAGTCAGTCACATTATAAGAAATATTATGTATATTTATTAGGGCTCCTCCTATCTTCTGCTACAGTTACATTTAGGCCTAAATAACAATTTAAGTGAATAACCTTTTATTACATTATTATTACTATTATTATTATCTATTATCCTATATAAGATCTGTGAGAGGTATATTAATAGTGATAGTGAGCTGTGATGTCATCATGGAATCATGCTGCCTAGTAACACTTAGAATAGCATTCCATAGACTTACAGATGTCGCCATATTATGTGCAACCGGAATTCTCACCGGTATAGCGGCATAGTCAGTCATATTATAAGAAATATTATGTATATTTATTACAGCTCATAGATTTATCTTATTATAGCAAACAACCTGGTTGCTGACCAATGTAGAATAAACTTTATAGTTTTATGTGTTTACTGTTTATGAAATCATTTAGATTATTAATGAAATTAATAAGTCTATGGACATCTTAAAGTGAATCTCCACCATTTAACCTGCGAGTTTTAGACCCTAAAATCTCATTTCTCAAAATATATTTATAGCGATCAGTTTTTTTTTTTTTTATCTAACATATAATCTACATTATATGTTAACATTTCAATAGTGATGGTGAGCTGTGATGTCATAATGGCCAGCTATGTTCTTTGATGTCATCATGGAATCATTATGTATATTTATATTTATTTATTGTATCTCATTCTGTCTATATTAGTTTTGGTCAACTTACTCCCAGTTATTGCACAGTTTTGGCTGTTAGTATTTTCGATAGTGTTGAACTCAATCTGCCATGATGACAATGCAATGTCATTTTTTTCCATATACTTGTATCTTTTCCCCATAGTATATATCTGTTCTCCCTTCTATATATATTTTTTCCTGCGGGTTTTAGACCCTAAAATCTCATTTCTCAAAATATATTTATAGCGATCAGAGTTTTTTTTTTAATCTACTACAGAATTGCACATCTCTTTCATAGATGTATATTTAAAAGATAAGAGTCTGCCCTCCTGCAGCCACCACTAGAGGGAGCGCAGGAGATTACTGCAGAAAATCTCAGGAAATTGCGTATAATCATGAGCTACATTTACATTTAGGCCTAAATAACAATTTCCTGTGAGTAACCTTCTATTATAGTATTATTACTATTATTATCTATTTTTGTATATAAAATATGTGCAGGGTATCTGCTATTTACCTGTTGTAGTAACGTCCGTATGTTGGTCTGGAGATCCTCAAGATAACTTGAGGTTAGACGACCTTGGTGACATTTGGTCAGGCAATCTCTCACTAGCTCCACCACCAGCCGGTGAGTGAAGCTGAGGATGCCATCAGGTGGTGGAGGCACAGTGTCAGGGGAATAGTTTTTAAGAATCCCCTGTAGCTGTACTTCCACCTCAGCACTGTCGAATAGAAATTCAGACATTGCAATCCAAGCGCAGTCAGTAGGTCACTATCTATAGAGCAAACACTGACAAGTCTGACCCCAAGACTGTGAACGGTTTATTTATAGTAATGGTGAGCTGTGATGTCATAATGGCCAGCTATGTTCTGTGATGTCATCATGGAATCTTGTTGCCTATCAACATTTAGAACAGCAGTCCATAAACCTAAAGATGTCGCCATATTATGTGGAACCGAAATTCTCACCAAAATAGCGGCATAGTCAGTCATATTATAAGAAATATTATGTATATTTATTAGGGCTCATAGATTTATCTTATTATAAATGACCAGCCCCATAATGGCCAACCATGATCTATGATGTCAGCATGGAATCTTGGGCTGCTAACTTTAAGGGACATTACTTAAAAGGTTGTTGCCTTGCACACGGCCTATTTTAGGCCTTGATAGCAAAACCATTTTGTTTGTTTTTCCATCATCACATAATAAGCCCTATAGATTTTTGATTTCTGTCAATGTAACTGTATGAGGACAAGTAAAAACCCAGTATGTAATAAAATTAGAGAAACAAAAAAAAGGTACAGACACAGAATAATGAGGTCATAAAAGACCAAGATTCATAATTAATAAAATATACAAACTTTAATATTACCACATTAAAAAATTATACAAAATATGAGATGAAAATGGCAACAGTAAATATACAAAAATGAGCACAGCAGTGTCCAATGGAGCCCTAAATAACAATAAAGTACAGATAATAGAGAGATGTACATTTATAAGCGTATAGCACATAGACCAAATGGGTCAGCTATCCAGTGAGGTTCAAATACACAATTGATACCAACAGGATTAGGTAGAGTTGTAGTATAGTAAATTGTGTATGCAGACACAACAGGATTAGGTAGAGTTGTAGTATAGTAGATTGTGTATACAGACACAACAGGATTAGGTAGAGTTGTAGTATAGTAGATTGTGTATGCAGACACAACAGGATTAGGTAGAGTTGTAGTATAGTAAATTGTGTATGCAGACACAACAGGATTAGGTAGAGCTGTAGCATAGTAAATTGTGTATGCAGACACAACAGGATTAGGTAGAGTTGTAGTATAGTAAATTGTGTATGCAGACACAACAGGATTAGGTAGAGTTGTAGTATAGTAAATTGTGTATGCAGACACAACAGGATTAGATAGAGTTGTAGTATAGTAAATTGTGTATGCAGACACAACAGGATTAGGTAGAGCTGTAGCATAGTAAATTGTGTATGCAGACACAACAGGATTAGGTAGAGCTGTAGCATAGTAAATTGTGTATGCAGACACAACAGGATTAGATAGAGTTGTAGCATAGTAAATTGTGTATGCAGACACAACAGGATTAGGTAGAGTTGTAGTATAGTAAATTGTGTATGCAGACACAACAGGATTAGGTAGAGTTGTAGTATAGTAGATTGTATATGCAGACGTCTGCAAATATACAAAAGGCCTCACTGTAATAATGATGGTATAGTGGCCAAACACACAATTGTTAGTTATTAAATATTAAAGTGCAAGGAAAAAGGATAATATAAAATGTACATGGAGCTTGCTCTACAATAGTTAGGTTTAGTCACAAGGTGTACAACACATCATATACATATTGAAGAGTAAAGATTACCCATCATAAAAGCAGCATGAGAATAAATTATAGGGCATTAAGAGGACATGCCGGCTCTCACCCGACACGCGCGTTTCTGCACGCCTGCCTTCTGAGCGGAGTGTATAGTCAGTGTGAAGGCTCCGCTGCGGGTCCATAGGAATGAATAAAAGCAGCCGGCACACAGCCTTTAACCCCCTGCGCGCCGACTGCGTCCATTCATTCTAATGGGAGACTAGCTAACATCTCTATTAGCTACTTACCTGCAGAGATGGCTGGTCCAATGCCCGGTATTCTCGTTCTTCTTTGCGTCGCTGCCCCCGCCTCCCAGGTTATTGTTAAAGAGCTAGGAAGAAAGCTGGGCTTGTGGCTTAGGAGAGTGTGGGCGGGTACTGGGAGGGGAAACATCACGTCTCCCCGTCCTCTACCCTCCCACACTCTCCTAACCTATGAGGCATTTGCAGCAAGGCGAAGAAGAATGAGAACACCGAGCACCGGACCAGCCATCTCTGCAGGTGAGTGGACACCAAGGGAGACTAAGTAGCCAGAGGATTAAAAAAAGAATCCTCTGGCTACTTAGTGATTAAAAAACAATCACTACACAGCGTGGATTTTAACAATTAAAGCGTTCAATTGTTAGATTCCATGCTGTGTAATGAATAGGATTGTTTTTAAAATCCGATCTCCGATTAGTAAAAAAATCCCATTGACTTGCATTGTGATCGGAATTGGAATCGAGATCGGGTTCGAATGAAAAATGATCGGAAATCAGATTTCAAAATCGATCCTGAAAAGTCAAGATCGGTTCAACCCTAGCAAGGACTTATTTTTGCAGAAAACCTGACGTTTTTATGTTTTTGTGATAACTCTGCTATGCTATGCCCGGGAAACAATGGATGTCTTATGTCTAGAGATGAGTGAACATTAAAATATTCGATATTCGTTATTCATTTCGAATAGCTGCTTAATATTCGACTATTCGATCGAATATCGAACCCCATTATAGTCTATGGGGAAAAATGCTTTGTTTCAGGGGATCCCACCATTCGACTCAGGAGGTTCACCAAGTCCACTATGACACCCCAGGAAATGATGCCAACACCTCTGCAATGCAACTGGGACAGCAGGGGAAGCATGCCTGGGGGCATCTAACACACCAAAGTCCCTGTATTACCCCACCATCACAGCCTATCAACTGAACACTTTCCACACTCCAAAAAACCTCTAGCAAAGTTGGAAAATACGTGGAAACCTTCTTTTCTCCCCAATTGGATGGACAGAAACCCAAATTTAAAAATAAAGAACATTAACAAGCAGCCCTTAAATCACGTTGCGCATGACAACCAAGATGGAATAGGCAATGGGAAATCCAACAGCCCTCACCCTTAACTGTCCTTGTTCATGTGTGTGTGATGTGGTGAGACCTTCAAAAATTCACTTTTCTGGCCCTTAACATGAGCCCTTCCAAATTAGGTTAACCTTTTCGCTGCCAAGCGTCTCTGGAAATTTTGCACCTCCAGTAGCCAGAGCAAATTTCACAGTTTTGACATGTCTGAATAAAATGCATATTTCTAAATGAAATGTTTTTCACAGACCCCCATACCAATATACTTTCTGAAAGCACGGAGCCAGGGGAATATAGCTTGAACAGTTCTATCTTGGAATGCTACATTATACTTGTATACATTTGAGTTAAAGTTTTTTTTCTAAAAAAAAATTCCAAAATTCCAAATTTCCGACTTAAACTCTACCACATGCACGGATATACTGACATCATTTCTTTAGTATAATAAAGTCTAAGGTGCCTTTAATTCATCAATACTACATATATGTGACTAAACTCCCTTTAAGACCCTAAAAAAGTGCACCTCAAAATCTTGTTTTTGGCCTTAAATGTGAAAAAAATAGTAGCATGAATAAAACAGGCCATAGAAATTACAATCAATGACTAAACCCCTTAAACCTATATATTTCCAAACAGCAGACACCCTGGCGATCCTAAAAATACCATCTAGCTTATTATACTCACAGCCACCTTCATGCAAGTTTTTATCAAACATTGATTTTTTGCAAAAATTACACAAAGGTTCAGCTTTGAGACTAAATCTCTGAGACAGTTTGAACTATATAGACAGAAAACTGTCACAGCTGAGCTCTTTGTGCACTAGGCAATACTAAGTTTAACAGTATATAATTGCTTAAATTTAAAGAAGAATCCCTTAACTTAAAGACGTTATAGGAAATAGGGGGTTTGGATAATAGAAGGGGAGGGGGGTCGGTATATCAGGGACAATCGCCATTTACCTGGCAATCCTCTAAATTAAAATATTTAGGTACATATATTACCAAGGATCCCGACTCCCTCTTCCAAGCCAATTATCTGACCCTGCTAAAGTCAATTCAAGATTACCTTAACTCTCTTTCTACTCCATACATTTCTTGGATGGGAAGGAAAAATTTATTACGAACTTATATCCTCCCTAAATTTATTTATCTCATGAACATGGTCCCTATTCCCATCCCACGTTACTACTTTTAAAAAGTTAGATCATTGTTTATTTCCTTTCTCTGGGGAGGTAAGGCGATTAGATTGTCATATGAGTGTCTGATTAGACCTAAGAGGTTTGGTGGCTTTGGCATGCCGGATGTATGGACCTATTACAGAGCAATTTTATTGAAGAGATGGTTGCGTTTACATTCTACAAACTGCGAGGCATTAGACATCTCACTGGAATAAAACTCTCTAAACCCTCGTCTCAGGGCCAGTTTTTGGGGACTAGTCCCACATAACGAAATACCTTTTAAAATTTCGTCCGCAGTGGCGGGGATGCTCAAAGAAACACAGGCTTCTGCTTCTCTTGTTGGGTCTCCTCCCTCATCTCTCCCTGGGGATCTAGTCCCCTTTTTACTTCGCCCGAAAGCAAGAGACATTTCGGAGGCGTGGAAATTATTAGATAAATATAAGTTAAGTGATCTCTTGAGCTGGAACTCAATACCGGGACACATCTTGGACAGAGCACACACTTTTCTACAGGTTTCTGACTTACAGAACACCCACGCACTGCTTAAAAAGTCCTTTCCCCACTCTCCATCAGAGCCATGGTTTGAATCTTTGCTCTCCCGCCCTAATACCTCCAAAGGTATGATCCAGTGGCGTAACTAGGAATGGCGGGGCCCCGTGGCGAACCTTTGACATGGCATCCCCCCCCCTGGCTGACATCGAAAACCCCGACCAACGCCGAAAACCCCGCACGACCCCACCCCCCGCATTCCTACGCACACTATTACGCTCCATAGTGGCCCCTGCACACATTATTATACCCCATAGTGGCCCCTGCACACATTATTATACCCCATAGTGGCCCCTGCACACAGTATTATACCCCATAGTGGCCCCTGCACACAGTATTATACCCCATTTGGCCCCTGCACACATTATTATACCCCATAGTGGCCCCTGCACACAGTATTATCCCCCATAGTGGCCCTGCACACAGTATTATGCCCCATTGTGGCCCCTACACACAGTATTATCCCCCATTGTGGCCCCTTCACCCACTATTATGCCCCGTTGTGGACACCCATTAACAATTATTATACTCTGGGGTCTTTTCAGACCCCAGAGTATAATAATCGGAGACCCGGGGGAAGAACAACATAAAAAAAAAAAAAACACTGTAACTTACCTGTCTCCCGACTCCCCGCTGGCGGCCATCTTCAATGACGTCAGGGACGTCATGTGACCGGGAGTCTGCGTCGCGACGCATTAGGACGCAGGCCCCGATCATGTGACGTCTGAGACGTCACACAAGTAGGCCGAAGCCTGCGCGGAGCCTGGAGAGGTAAGTAACACAGTTTTTTATGTTCAGTTACCTCTCCTGCACTTCCGATCATTATACTCGGGGGTCCGAAAAGACCCCCGAGTATAATAGTGCTTGTGGGGCCCGCAGTGTCACTTACCGATCCCGGCCCCTGCCAGGATCGGTAAGTAAATAGGGCCCGTTAGTGGCTGGAGTAACTCCAGCCGGTAACGGCCTATTAAAAAAAAAAAAAAACGCAGCGGTAGCGGCTGTCACCGGGCCCCTAATGTCCCGGGCCCTGTGGCAGCTGCTACTGCTGCTACCACGGTAGTTACGCCACTGGTATGATCTCTTTGTTATACAATTTTCTGTTAACGCACCCACACTCGCCCAAGCCTGCTTATATTTCTAAGTGGGAAAAAGATTTAGGGCGCACATTTTCGGAGCCAGAGATCTCCCATATCCATAATAGATCCCCTGGATTCTCTCCGTGTATAAGAATCCAAGAAAACTCTTTTAAAATCCTCACGAGATGGTATAGAGGACCTGTTGATTTGAAAGTGATGCACCTGCATCGAGACGATAAATGCTGGAGATGTGGTGAAGGTGGAGGTACATTAGCACACCTATTTTGGTTCTGCGACATGGTAAAACCTTTTTGGCACCAAGTAGAATCAATTTTGCGTCAGATAACTAAAATTAATATAACACTTTCACCAGTTTCAGTCTTGCTTTGGCTGCCTGCTAACTCATGGTTTCCCTCAAGGAAGGATCTTGCCACCATTATGGTACAAGCCGCAAAATTGCTCATTCCGCTTCATTGGCTGGATAAAGATCCACCAACTATTTCAGAGTGGCTAGACAAGATTAACGAAATAGCCAGACTTGAAGAGTTGTACAGCTGGGAGCTGAGGAAACATCAGTTATACACCAAACTTTGGGGACCTTGGTTTGAATATCGTAGACAATCTAACCCTCGTCCTTAACTCCTTATCTCTACCACCACATTCCCCACATGAGACTTTACAAATACTGTTCTTTGTTCATAGGCGCTCTTGGTAGCTCAGCAAGGACCCAGGACCTAGAACCATTCCTTCCTTACCGTGCTCTATTGCGATCTGTTCATATATATTGCTCCAGAACCTGTTTCCCCACTTTTATTGTTTTTCTTTATGTTATATACTTTGCACTTCAAAATGCTGTTTATGTGCTATATAATTACCTTGCACTTTAGTGCTTTTGTTTGTTTGACCTTATTTTCAATAAAAAGAGAATTTGAAAGGAATGGGAGGCTAAACTAACATCTCTAGCAGCTACTTACCTCTAGAGATGGCTGCTCCGGTGCCCTCCTTCTTCTTGCCTCGCTGCCCCGCCTCCCAGGTTAGTGTTTATAGCGCTAGGTAGGCGGGGCTTGTAGCTTAGGAGAGTGTGGGCGGGTACAGGGCGGGGAGACGTGACGTCTCTCCTCCCAGTACCCGCCCATACTCTCCTAACCCGCCCACACTCTCCTAACCTGGCAGGGAGGGGGCAGGGAGCAGCATGGAGCGGCAGCGAAGCAAAGAAGAAAGAAAGACCGGGCACCGGACCAGCCATCTCTGGAGGTAAGTGGACACCAGGGGGGACTAAGTAGCCAGAGGATTAAAAAAAAATCCTCTGGCTACTTTAGTGATTCACTACACAGCGTGGATTCTAACAATTGTTAGATTCCATGCTGTATAGTGAATAGGATTGCTTTTAAAATCCGATCTCCGATTAATTAAAAAATTCCATAGACTTGCATTGGGATTGGAATTGGGATCGAGATCGGGTTCGAATGAAAAATGATTGGAAATCGGATTTTAAAGTCGATCCTGAAAAGTCAAGATCGGCTCAACCCTAGTCACCAGATGTTACCTTACTCTGAAGCTCAGACATTTTTAACTTCCAAATGAGATGGAAATTGTGAGTGTCACAATACATCTCAGCACAGTAGCACAGTGCCCATTCTTCAGCACCACAGATAAGAGAAGGACAGAGATAGCAGGACCTGCAGTCTTTTTTATGTGATAGCTGTGATCAGTGATAAGCTTATCACTGGCTTATCTGAAATCTAGGAACACCGGCTATAAAATAAGCCAGTGATAAGCTGACCAAAAGGTCACTTCTCACAGCTATCAGTTAAAAAAAACGGCAGTACGCTCCCTCTTTCCCTCTTATCTATGGTACTGAGATTGTGCAGCAATCGTATACAGTGCAACTGTGACATCAATCTTGTGAATAGTGTCACAATTTTAATATCATTTGGAAGCTATGAACATGGGCTATAAAATAAGCCAGTGATCAGCTGTCCAAGGGGTTGCTGATCACAGCTGTCAACTAAAGAAGTCAGCAGTACCGCACAGTGTCGGCACTATTGAAGGGGGTGAGAGAGACCTCACAAAAAGTGTTACAGTTAGATAAAAACTGCAAGTAGATTCACAATTTTATCTCATTTTATAGCCCATGTTCCTAGCTTTCAGATGAGATGGAATCTGCAAATCTACTTGCAGGTTTCATCTCTCTGTAAGGCTTTATGTGAGCTCTTTCTCGTCCCCTTCAATTAGTTGACAGCTGCGATCAGCAACCCCTTGGACAGCTGATCATTGGCTTATTTTATAGCCCATGTTCAACGCTTCCAAATGATATTACAATTGTGACACTATTCACAATATTCATCTCACAGTATTAGTATGTACCCGTTCTTCAGCAGTACAGACAAGCGAGGGACAGATGGAGCGATATCGCTGTCTTTTTTATGTGATAGCTGCGATCAGCGACCTTTTGGACAGCTGATCGCTGGCTTATTTTGTAGCCCATGTTCCTAGCTTTCAAATGAGATGAAAATTGCAACGATGCTTGTAATTTTCATCTCACTGTAAAGCTTTATGTGAGCGCTCCCCCCCTCCCCCACTTCTACTGTCGCATCACAGAGCGGTACCACCGTGTTTTTTAGTTGACAGCTGCGATCAGTGACCTCCTAGTCAGCTGATCGCTAGCTTATTTTAAAGGGCAGGCTCTTGGCTTTCATATAAGCTGAAAATGGCAGCTCACTATACTACTTTTCAGCTCACTATACTACTTTTTTATAGTGCCTCCCCTACATTTCTATAGAAAAAACAAGGAGCAGAATCTGCCTATATTAACAGTTTTGGGAGCAATTGGTGACCTCTAGGTCACCAGATCATTTTGCTATTTGAAAGTAAAGATTCTTGGCTTTAAAATGACACCAAAACTGTCAAGATAACCCAATTTTTGACAGAGTTATGGGCTTCAGTAGCAAGGACGCAGTAGCTACGTCCTCCGCTACTGAAGTGCCACCTTGGGAGCACGTATAGCTACGTGCTTGGCAGCGAAAGGGTTAAAAGTAGAGATGAGCGAACAGTAAAATATTCCATATTCGTTATTTTTTTTGAATAGCCGCTCAATATTCGACTATTCGATCGAGTATCGAACCCCATTGTAGTCTATGGGGAAAAATGCTTCGTTTCCGAGGATCCCACCATTCGACTCAGGAGGGTCACCAAGTCCACTATCATACCTCAGAAAATGATGTCAACGCCTCTGGAATGCAACTGGGACAGCAGGGGAAGCATACCTGGGGGCATCTAACACGTTCAAGTAACAGTATTACCCCACTATCACAGCCTATCAACTAGACACTTTCCAAACTCAATAGAACCTCTATGAAATTTGAAAAATACTTGGAAACCTTCTTTCCTCCACAATAGTATGGACAGAAACACAAATTTAAAGCTAAAGAAACATTAGCATGCACCCCTTTAAATCGTGATGCCCATGACAACCACAGATGGCATAGGTAATGGGAAATCCAACAGCCCCCACCCTTAACTGTCATTGTGTGTGTGCGTGTGTGTGATGTGGTAAGTAGGGTTAAGCGATCGTGTTCGGAAAAAATCGGATTCCGATCGGCTATTGAAAAAATGTCACGATCGCGATCGGAATTCCGAACACGATCTTTTTAGGTGGGATCGAGATCGGTAGTATTTCCCACAATGCCTTCACACTGAGTATATAGCGTATACTCAGTGTGAAGGCTCTGCTGCGGTTCCATAGGAATGAATGGAAGCAGCCGGCACACAGCCTTAACCCCCTGCGCGCCTGCTGCCTCCATTCATTCTAATGGGAGACTAAAGTAGCATCTCTATTAGCTACTTACCTCCGGAGATGGCTGCTCCGCTGCTGTTCGCCTCGCTGCCGCTCCAGCTGCAGTCTTCTTCGCCTCGCTGCCCCCTCCCTGCCAGGTTAGGAGAGTGTGGGCGGGTTAGGAGAGTGTGGGCGGATGGGTACAGGGCGGGGAGACGTGACGTCTCCCCTCCCAGTACCCGCCCACATTCTCCTAACCTGGCAGGGAGGGGGCAGCGAAGGGAGAAGAAGACTGCAGCTGGAGCGGCAGCGAGGCGAACAGCAGCGGAGCAGCCATCTCCGGAGGTAAGTAGCTAATAGAGATGCTACTTTAGTCTCCCATTAGAATGATCATCAAGTCCTGGGGGTAACTTTTATTTAGAGGACCGCAAAGGTGGAGAATTGGCTGCAACCACTACAAGCGGTAATGGTCCTCTAATATCGGACTCTACATTACCTCTACAGGGTTCTGATCAGGTGTTAATAGTCCAAACAACATGCTCCAATACTTTAGATGTAGATCAGAAACCACTTTCCCTTCCGACACCAGATTTAACCAAGCTTCACCATCATCATCCTGCTGAGATGGAGCCACTAAAGGAAACCTTGCCTTCAAAGGCATGTTTGTGGAGCTGCGACTGAGCCAAATCTAAACACAGAGTCCTTTGGAACGGAACAAAATTCACCATCAGTGTTTTTGGCCCTTTGGGTGAGTTGAGCCTTGCACCAACACGTATCCCGTAACATCAGGGCCCTAAGTTCTGCGCAAAGTTGCAAAAAGTTCCACTTGACCACCGACGCGTGGACAAGTGCATGCGGCCAGGGACGCTGCATCTCAATCGCAGCACACTGCCTGAATGTAAGCTGTACACACTGGAATGAGGGAAGAAAGGGAAAAAATACAGCCTCCAACTAATAGCACAAGAATGTTCAATGTGCAAAAATGGCAACTTAGAATATATTATCAATGATGTTCAAATCCTGAAGCAATTGAATATATAAACACTCACTTGTAAAAAGTGCTGCACGGATCCACCAAGTTGATTCCTACACCGGAAACCAGTGCAGTGTGAAGGTGAATGGGAAAAGGACAGCATACTTCCAACAGGCCCGAGGGGTCAGACAAGGCTGTAGCCTGAGCCCAACGCTCTTCAACATCTATATCAATGAACTGGCTACAGCCCTGGAGGCCTCACCAACCCCAGGCCTCACCCTGAACAATCGAGAGGTGAAGTTCCTGCTATACGCCGATGACCTCCTACTCCTGGCCCCCACCGAGAAAGACCTCCAAGAAAGCCTGTCAGTGCTGGAAAAATTCAGCACCACATGGGCCCTACCCATCAACCAGAAGAAGACCAAAATCATGGTATTCCAGAAGAAGGGCCACAATAAAGCCTCCACCACCTCACAATTCACACTGAACGGCTCCACACTGGAGAAAACCAACAGCTACACCTACCTGGGGCTGGAGCTCAGCCAATCAGGAAGCTTCAAAGCAGCAATAGAAACCCTGAAAGCAAAAGCCTGCAGAACCTTCTACGCCATCAGAAGACAACTGTACCACCTCAAACCACCGGTGAGGGTCTGGATGAAGATATTTGACGCAGTCATCTCCCCGATCCTTCTCTATGGCAGTGAGGTTTGGGGCCCAGCCACCTACCCAGACCAGTCAAGGTGGGATTCCAGCCCAACAGAGAACTTCCACCTGGAGTTCTGCAAATACCTGCTCCATGTCCATCGCAACACCACCAACATAGCCTGCAGGGCAGAGCTAGGCAGACTCCCCCTATGGCTCACCATACAGAAGAGGGCGCTAGCTTTCCAGGCACACATCCAGGGGAGCAAGCCTGACTCCTACCACCACCAAGCATGGCTAAGCCACCTGAGCAAACCAGACATTCAACAACCAAACAGCAGCCAACCACCAAACCAAAAACTCCAACAGATGATAACCAAGGCCGAAATAAAGGCGACCACAGAGGCAAACAGAGAGCGGTACATTGAAGAATGGAGAAACGAAATAAATAACTCCAAGAAACTCACCGTGTACCAATCCCTACAAAGGGACTACACCATGGCCACCTACCTGGAGAGAATACGCCACCCCAAGCACAGACAGACCCTGAGCCGATACAGACTGAGCGCCCACAACCTAGAGATAGAGACGGGGCGATACAGACAGACGTACAAGCCACGGGAGAAGAGACTGTGCCAGCACTGTGACCAGGGGGCCCTAGAAGACGAGACCCACTTCCTGCTACACTGCACCAAATACTCAGCTATGAGGGCCGTCTACTACCAAAGACTCTCTGCCCACATCCCAGACTTCATATCTGCAGACGAGAAGAGGAAACTCTACATCCTACTGGTAGAAGAAGAGGCCACTGTGGAGATCGCTGCCCAATACGTGTCCAGCTGTCACCAAACAAGAGGAAGATGAGACTCCATGGACTGTTATATTTATCCCAAAACACCCGCCCCACCCACCCCCACCCCCACCTCCCCATATAGCAGTCACCAACGAAGAGGAAGATGAGACTCCATGGACTGTTATAACCGAACCCCCCCCCCCATACCCACCACCCACCCAACCCAACTCCCCCCCCCACCCACCCACTTTACTAGCTTTGGCAATGCCAAATACCTATTCGGACGTGCCAATAAAGCATTTTTTGATTTGATTTGATTTGATTCCCCTGGCTGGGAACGTGAACCCACCAGTAGTAATGAACAAACAGACGGAGATCCAGCAGGCTTAATAAAATCTTTTCTTCTTTATTCCAGACAAAAAATTAAAAATTGCAACCTGAAAGTGGACATCCAGTAATAAATGGTGATAGATGGTATAACGCCATCATGTCCAGCAGTATCAAGCACCCTGACATGAAGTTTGATGTTTGTGCTCACCCTCTACAATTGTTCCTCCTACTCATACTCCTCCTTGCACACTTCTGCTCCTACTAGGCTCAATTCACACTAATTCGCCCAAACTCTTCTGGTTAGAGGCTCAATCCACCCTGATTCCGCCAACTGTGCTGGTTAGAAGCTCTTTATAAGTCATGCCAAGTAATACACTGGCACACATGGCTGACTTAATGTTAGGTTGTAGAGATGAGCGAACACCCAAATGTTCGAAGTTCGAAATCCGATTCGAACAGCCGCTCACTGTTCGACTGTTCAAACGGGTTTCGAACCCCATTATAGTCTATGGGGAACATACAGTATACTAGTTAAGGGGGAAACCCAAATCCGTCTCAGGAGGGTCACCAAGTCCACTATGACACCCCAGGAAATGATGCCAACACCTCTGGAATGACACTGGGACAGCAGGGGAAGCATGTCTGGGGGCATATAAGTCACTTTATTACATGGAAATCCCTGTCAGCTTGCGACAGGGATTTCCATGAACATGAAACGGGGGAACAGATGGGGACATGAAACTGGGGGAAGAGATGGGGGGACATGAAACTGTTGGCAGATGAAGGGGGTACGGCAGGACACTGGGGGCAGATGGGGGGACATGAAACTGGGGGCAGAGATGGGGGGACAGGAAACTGGGGGCAGAGATGGGGGGACATGAAACTGGGGGCAGAGATGGGGGACATGAAACTGGGGGCAGAGATGGGGGGACATGAAACTGGGAGCAGAGATGAGGGGACATGAAACTGGTGGCAGATGAAGGGGTTATATGAAACTGGGGGAGAGATGGCGAAGGGACATATAATGTACGGGTGACTGTAGTAGGATTATACTGTGTGGGAGCACATGAAAATTGAATGAGAATGGGCGGAGTCAACATAAAAGTGGGCGGAGCTAAATTCGCCACAGCGCGTGCCGCATATTTTGTCCCTCTTTCTAATCTTCAAAAGTTGGGAGGTATGCCTAAAGCCATCAGAAAATACATATTTCCGATGGCTTTAGCCACTCAGAAGCCGCGCTACTGTCTGCAGCAATGCTATTAAGCTGGAACGCACGCCGTTATAGATGCACATTCCAAACTGAATTGGGTCACCGCAACATGAGGAACTGTATTGCGGGGTCACGGCATTAGAAAGGTTGAGAACCACTGTAATAGGAGGTAGTAGTCCCTCTGATAGCTGAGCTTTTGCAATGGCCATGGTAACTGTAGTGGTGGTCCAGAGTGTGGGGCACCTCTCATGGAACACACAACAAGTCAATTTTCAAAAGTAGTATAGCAAAAGACACAGTCCTTTATTGACCAAAAGTTTCATTACTGAGGACTTCCATAAAGTGCAGCAATACCTCACAGTGATACAGTCTCTCATGTACAATTCAGCAGGTGCATGCGAGGAGGATTCCCTTGTAAACTGACAAGTAAGGGCTGATGCTGACACAACTTTCCTCAGATTTTGTAGTCTAAAGTATTGAGGAGACACAGTCCAGATTATAGCTACAGAAGAGGGATCTTCTCCTGGTGGGAGACTAATTTGGGGTATATGTAGTTACTTATGGTTAATGCTCCATGGTATTCGATAGCCGGATGCAGACCTAAAAGACACATGGTTTGGAAACCACGGAGCACTGGACTTGACCAGAGGCCTTCTTTGGGTTCAGGAATGCAGAAAGGCTCCTTTATAGCTGCTCCTATCAGGTTCACTCCTTCTTGGAGGTAGTAGAAGTGTGTTTGTTATCCCCTCTGTATGGACTGGTGAAGGGTCCCAGGAGAATCTGTACCTTACATGGATCTCGAAATTCACCATGCAGCGCCTAGGTTTGGTATAGCAGCAGGTGATGTTACATCATAGACTATCCTCTACAGAACATGGCTTCCCTGGTTTCCTATCCCCTGCTAAAAGGAAGGTGGGGCTAAAGTCTCCACCCACAGCTTGCTAGAAACTTCTCTGCAAAAAGCTTGTGCTGTGTATATGCAGTGAGCAAGGGGGTGCACAATGGCGGTGGTAGTCCAGGGCTGATGGGGATAGTAGTCACGGTGGTATCACAGGCCTGAGTGGTATACAACCCTGTTCCCCTGTCACATACAAGTACCTTTCCTTTCACTTTCGGCTGTTACTTTTCTACAGTGTACAGGCTGTAATGACTTCTGTGACTAAGAGTCCAGTAACAACGGTTTTGAAGAACTTTACTTGAAAAATCTCTTGTGCATGCAAAGTACAGATATCACAGTCTCTTTAGTAGCAAATAGCAGTATAGCTTTTACAGTTCTCACAAGTAATTGCAGCACTGTCTGCACAGCAGTCTGTAGCGGGGTGGGAAATGTTATACCTCATTCTTTGTATACTGTCCATGCTGTCATTTGGCTGCTACATCTGTTATAAAGTGTATAGGGCGGCACAGAAGGGAGAGTCATTCTCCATCCTTAATCCCTAGAGTTGAAGTACTGAGTGATTGAAAAGTCCTTGTTTCACTAAGGACTGAGTAGAATCCGCGCAAGTACGTGCAAAGACTCAGGGGTGTTCGGGACACAGACAGAAAGTTGAGTCTGTGGAAACCGAGCACTAGGCCAGAGACTGTTGGTATATACATATATGCAACAGATATAGACTTATTGTATTATACTGTGTAGGAGGAACTTATAGCTTCCGGACACTAGATGGCGATGTTATTATTGTTATGTGCTGAATACATGTAATGATATGCTATGGAGGCTTGTCTATATCTCAGAATGCTGCATATCTATGGTTAAGGTCCTTTCCAGTGTATTCCTTGTTATATTGCTGTATAGACATGCTGATGGATGTTACCTCATGTTCTGAGAAGTAAACTGAAGATTAACCCATATAATCTACTCTGAAGCTTTCTTCTGCGACTGCACTCTGCAACAGAGACTTGCACATAAAAGTGCAAAGATTCAGGGGTGTTTCAGTAAAGGGACACTAAGCCAGAGACTTTCACATCAGAGATTAGTTCAATGAAAACAGAGTGACTGTTTGGGAGTTCCCACTAAGAGAGGTCGGTGTGACCCTCGAGAAGTCAAGAGTGACCCTCTATTGTCTTAATTGCCCTAGAGGGGTGGGAGCTCACAGCTGACTGGCCATCAGCTAGTATGGGGAAGGGACCCTCTGAGATATGGTACACCCCATATGAACTAATAGGGAAGGGAGAGAGAGAGAGAAGTTGAAGAAGCCCAAGAAAAAAAGTAAAATAAAAAAAATAATAATAAATAAATAAAAATCTGTGACGGGTCTGTTTGGCCCTAGAAAATGTGACTGGTCTGTGTGGCCCTAGAAAAATCTGTGATGGGTCTGTGTGGCCCTAGAAAATGTGACGGATTTGTATTGCCCTAGAAAAATCTGTGAAGGGTCTGTGTGGCCCTAGAAAATGTGACGGGTCTGTGTGGCCCTAGAAAATGTGATGGGTCTGTGTGGCCCTAGAAAAATCTGCAAGAGGTCTGTGTGGCCCTAGAATTGTGGAAAACATAAGTTGCCGCCCAAAAGTAAAAATGAAAATTTTTAAGAGATAGGACTGTTTGATAGTAAATTTTGGAACCAATGGGGATTAGATCATGCAGGACAGATACAGGAGCATAAGTTACAAAGGGGAATACATGCTCTGATTAAAGAACAGAATGGGAGGAGTGCAGAGTCAGCCGGTATGGAAATGAGCCCAAGAGATCCTACTAGTATTATAAATGTGAAAGTTTGCGTGTTTGGATGTTTGTGAGTTTGGATGTTTGTTCCTCAATCACGCTAAAACGCCTGGACGGATTTACGTGCAATTTTCCACAAACATAGTTTTCCCTTAGGATTGAGTCACAGGCTACTTTTGGTGCCACTAAACAACATGGCTTCCTAGCAGGAGACTCACAAAAGCAGGACTCCTAGCCCCAGCTATAGACTCACACACACTGCCTGGCATTTCCTGCCTCAACCTGCCTGCACACTCCTTACTGTCACCTCAGGAGTAGCTCTCACTCTACTCACTCACATTTACATATAGCTTTCCACTATACATACACAATACAACACATCCCATTGTAATTACATGTATCTCCTATCACTGCTATATACAGTACCTGATACATATATACTCCTGTACACAGGCTGTATATACTATATAATTACATGTATTACCTATCACTGCTATATACAGTGCCTGATACATATATACTCCTGTACACAGGCTGTATATACTATATAATTACATGTATCTCCTATCACTGCTATATACAGTTCCTGATACATATATACTCCTGTACACAGGCTGTATATACTATATATTACATGTATCTCCTATCACTGCTATATACAGTACCTGATACATCTATACTCCTGTACACAGACTGTATATACTATATATTACATGTATCTCCTATCACTGCTATATACAGTACCTGATACATATATACTCCTGTACACAGGTTGTATATACTATATAATTACATGTATCTCCTATCACTGCTATATACAGTACCTGATACATATACACTCCTGTACACAGGCTGTATATACTATATATTACATGTATCTCCTATCACTGCTATATACAGTACCTGATACATATATACTCCTGTACACAGACTGTATATACTATATAATTACATGTATCTCCTATCACTGCTATATAAAGTACCTGATACATATATACTCCTGTACACAGACTGTATATACTATATAATTACATGTATCTCCTATCACTGCTATATACAGTACCTGATACATATATACCCCTGTACACAGGCTGTATATACTATATAATTACATATATTACCTATCACTGCTATATACAGTACCTGATACATATATACTCCTGTACACAGGAGTACACCTGATACATATATACTCCTGTACACAGGCTGTATAACACATCACATTGTCTGTATCACAACATACACAATATAACACATCAAATCACATTTGCTAGCCCACCAAACTTTTTAAAGCACTTTTATAGTTTCACACGTCTGTGTCCGCCCAATACTCAACTCATCGCAGACGAAGTCGCGGGTAAAAGCTAGTAGTTTAAATAAAGAACAGTTGGAAAAGGAGGTAATAAACTGTTGATAAGTTGGAAAAATAAGAAACAAGGTATTAAGTGTTTGTATATTTTCCTTAGTGTAAGGAAATGTATAGTGAGCACCCACTCACAGTCCAGCTAAAGGGTTAATGTGGTCTGCACATAGCATTGTGTTGTTAGCGCCATGTGAGTGGTGACTAGATAAAGATATTGTCAGGATACGGAGTCGCCGCGGTCTCCTTGCTGCGCGGAGTCTCCCTGGGAGACGTGTTAGGAGTTCTATTGGGTGTGCTTAGGTCATTAAGGGTTAATCTTTTCCTTGCCTTCAGTCTCCATGGCATTTGCCATCAGGTGTGTTTCTCTGCTGCTATTCAAACCCCACCCAGGCATGGATCCTTGCCAGCCATTCACTTTGTGTTTCCTGGTCCCCCTGTTCAGTCTGATTCCTTGTCTGTTTGTATTCCATATGTTTCTTGGTTTTTAGACCCGGCTTGTATTTTTGACTATCCCTTGTCTTTTGATTTGGTACCTTTTATTATATCTCCTGGCTTGACCTCTTGCTCGTCTGACCTCGCCTTCTCTTCTGTGTCTTGCTGGGACTTGTGGTCCTCCATGGTTCCATGCTGTTTAGTCTTTTGTTTTGCATGGCATTGACACTGTGCTTTCTGTTTAGGTGTGACCCCGTGACTCCAGTCCCTAGGACTTTCAGGGCCTCCTCTCCCCTTATCCTAGCCGCCGGATAGAAGGTTAGGAGCCGTGGTAGGCACACTTCAATTAGGAAGTGCATTGGTCTGCCTCATCTCAGATACTACAGCATAGTCATAGATGCAGGGCCTGCGACCCCTTTTGTCCTTAGTTGCACAGTGTTGCTTTCCCAGCTGTGTCACCTTGCACTGCCTGACCCTGACTCCAATCCTTACATAATGGCTGGCCCTTACCCTAGACAGGCCGCCCTGCGGTTTAGTATGGATGCCGAACACTCCGTAACTGACCGCCTGGACGAACTGTCAAGGCAGGTGCAGGGCATGGCTGGGTTAATTAACCAAGTCTCGCAGCATCTGGAGGCTTTGCCTGATCCAGCATCAGCCGCTGCAGGTTCTTCTATTCAAACACCAGTTTTTCCCATATTGAATACCCGTCAGGATCCTAAAATGTTCTTGCCTGACCGTTTTGACGGTAAACCAGACAGATTCCGAACATTTCGGGAATCTTGCCGTTTATTTTTCCATTTTAATTTCCTTTCTTCTGAAGCAGAGCAGGTGGCGCTGGTGGTGTCCCTTCTACGAGGGTCACCACAAGACTGGGCCTTGGCTCTACCTGCTGGAGCTCCTGAATGGAATTTGTTAAGTAAATTTTTTCAAACATTAGGTCAGATTTATGATGACCCTAATAGAGTTGCCTTGGCCGAGTCCCATCTGTTGTCTATTCAGCAGGGAGTTAGAACGGCCGAGGACTATTGTACGGAGTCGTCAGTGGAGCTCTCAGTCAGGGTGGACAGACAGACCTTTGTTAACCCTTTTTAGACAAGGCTTATCTGATTCTGTAAAAGATGCTCTAGTAAGTCATCCAGTCCCTGAAAATCTAGGAGACTTTATGCCCTTGGCTATTTCTATTGATAGGAGGCTTAGGGAAAGGCGTAGAGAGAAATTAAGCAAACCTGGGTCCTCAGCTAAATCCTGGTCTGTCCTTTCGGAACCTATACCTCCTTCTGCTGTCCCTACCTCTAGTCCTATATCTGAAGAAGAACCGATGATATTGGGGTCCACAACCACCTCCAGGAGAAAGTATCGCCTAGAAAACGCTCTGTGTCTGTATTGCGGCAAACCTGGACATATCCTGAGAAACTGTCCAACCAGACCTAAACCACCGCCGGAAAAACGCCAATGCCTGAGTCATTTCCGGGAGGGTCACTCAGGCACACAGGTACCTCCTAATAATATTGAGAAATGTTTACTCCCTGCTATTCTTGTTAATGGTAATAAAACTTTTGCATGTCAGGCGATGGTGGATTCAGCTGCCGCCATGAACTTCATCCATGAAGTTGTGGCACAAGCTCTAGGAATTGAATTAATTCCCTTGAAATACCCATTTCAGGTATCTGGAGCAGATCTAACCCCTTTGTCTGAAGGGAAAATCTTAGCCCGTACTGCTGAGGTGCAGTTTTTTGTCGACAGTTTACATGTTGAAAAAGTGTCATTTTTTGTTATGAAAAAACTTGCTGCAGACGTTATTCTTGGTTTACCCTGGTTGCGTGTACATAATCAAGTGTTTGATTGGGAAACTTTGGAGTTGGTTAGATGGGGAGATTCCTGTACTTCTCATCTTAATACTGTTTGTACTATCAAAAACTATATCAAAATTTCGGAATTTATTACTGAGTTCAAAGACGTCTTTGATGAGCTCAATGCGGAAGCCTTGCCTCCACATCGACCTTATGACTGCACAATTGATTTGGTTCCTGGAGCTAAACTATCCAAAGGTCGCATTTTTAACCTTTCAGCTCCAGAGCGCAAGTCCATGCGTCAGTACATTAAAGAGAGCCTATCTAAAGGACATATCCGACCTTCAGTTTCTCCTGTGGGGGCGGGGTTTTTCTTCGTTGAAAAAAAAGATGGTGGTCTCCAACCTTGTATTGACTACAGGGAATTGAATAAAATTACGGTCAAAGACCAACATCCTCTGCCACTCATCCCGGATCTTTTTAACCAGGTGGTGGGGGCTCGATGGTTTTCTAAAATTGACCTCCGCGGAGCTTACAACTTGATTCGGATAAGAGACGGGGATGAGATGTCATTTTGAATACCTAGTTATGCCTTTTGGTTTGAGCAATGCTCCGGCGGTATTTCAACGTTTTGTGAATGACATTTTTAGGGATCTGTTAGGTAGATATCTAGTAATTTATTTAGATGACATCCTCATATTCTCACCGGACTGGGAGTCACATCAGCAACATGTAAAAGAGGTTCTTCTTAGGCTACGTCAAAACCACCTCTGTGCTAAGTTATCCAAGTGTCAATTTGGAGTCCAGGAGATAGGTTTTTTGGGATACATCCTTACTCCTGGTACCATTGGTATGGATCCCAGAAAGGTATCTGCTGTACTTGAATGGGAGAAACCTACTACCTTAAAAGAAGTTCAAAGGTTTCTAGGTTTTGCCAACTATTACCGAAAATGTATCCAAATTTTTTCTTCTATTGTTAAACCTCTCACCGATTTGACCAAAAAGGGGGCGGATCCTGCCTCCTGGACACCAGAGATGGAGGTAGCGTTCGCCACCTTAAAACAACTCTTTACTTCTGTCCTAGTCCTGGTCCATCCTGATCCTGAATTGCCCTTTATTGTAGAGGTTGACGCTTCAGAAGTAGGTGTAGGAGCCGTCCTGTCTCAGGGCACTGAACCATTTACCAACCTCCAACCTATCGCCTACTTTTCCAGGAGGTTCTCCACTACCGAGGCCAATTATGATGTTGGCAATAGAGAGCTTCTGGTGATTAAGTGGGCCTTTGAAGAGTGGAGACACTTCCTGGAGGGGGCCAGACATAAAATTACTGTACTAACCGACCACAAAAACTTATTATATTTAGACAAGGCGAAAAGATTAAATCCCCGTCAAGCCAGGTGGGCTCTATTTTTCACTAGGTTCCACTTTGTAATTACCTACCGTCCCGGCTCAAAGAATACTAAAGCAGATGCCTTGTCCAGAAGTTTTGGTCTTAGTGGTAGTTCTGATGGGGAACCTGAAAATATACTTGCTCCTGGGGTGGTAGTGGCAGTTTTGACCTCGGATCTTGAAACCCGTATTCTCAACACTCAGGATGCTGCCCCTAGTGCACTACCACCAGGTAAATTGTTTGTCCCTAGCCACCTCCGCTTGGAGCTCTTAGAGGAGATCCACTCCTCTGTTCTGGCAGGTCATCCAGGCATTACTGGTACTGGGAATCTGTTATCACGTACGTATTGGTGGCCATCTTGGCAACGAGATGTTAAAAATTTTGTTCATTCTTGCGAGACCTGTGCCAGATCTAAGGTGTCCCATGAACTTCCAGCGGGTCTTTTACATCCACTCCCGCTACCCAATCGACCCTGGTCACACATCTCCATGGATTTTATTACCGATCTCCCGTCCTCTAAAGGGAAATCGGTAATTTGGGTTGTAGTAGATCGTTTTTCTAAGATGTCCCACTTTGTTGCCTTGAAAAAATTGCCTTCAGCTAAATTGTTGGCCTGGTTGTTTATCCGCCACATTTTACGTCTGCATGGTATTCCTTCAAATGTGGTGTCGGACGGGGCGTACAGTTTGTGTCCAGGTTTTGGAAAGCCTTTTGTAACAGGTTGGGAGTCTCTCTTTCTTTCTCCTCAGCCTTCCACCCAGAGACTAACGGTCAAACAGAGAGATTGAATCAATCTTTGGAACAGTATTTGAGGTGCTTTGTGTCTGATTGCCAAGATAAATGGAGTGAATATTTGCCCATGGCTGAGTTTGCACTAAATAATCATGTCAACTCCTCGACTCAGTCATCTCCTTTCCACATTAACTATGGTTTTCACCCCAGATTCTCCTCAGGAACAGGCAATGAATTCGCCTTTTCCTCAGTAGAGGACGTTGCTAAATCTCTCTGTACGGTATGGGCTGAAAGCCTGGCATCACTGAGAAAAGCCCAGGCTAATCAAGTAAATTTCGCCAACAGAAAGCGCCGCCCTGGACCTGACTTTGTGGTGGGTGACAAGGTCTGGTTATCCACTAAAAATCTCCAACTTCGTGTTCCATCTACTAAGTTTGCCCCGCGTTTTATTGGTCCATATCCCATTTCTGAAATAATCAACCCTGTGTCATTCAAATTA